>NC_079193.1:18641939-18671939 GCF_029499605.1 Hyla sarda
GGATATGACAACAATATATGGGGATGGGATTTGAAGTCAAAAGCTTCCTCCTTTTTTGATTTTCCTCCCCAACAAAGACGAGGAAGGAAAAACCGTGCAACGCCGGGTACTCAGCTAGTATATATATATATATATATATATATATATATATATATATATAATCAGCAGACTCCAGGCAGGTCCCTCCTGTGTCTGTACCCAGAGGCTGGGCGTGGGGGAGGAGGAGGAGTGTGATCACAGCTGACGTTGCACGGGATACACTCTGCTGCTTCCTCCCCTTGCACAGGATCAGCACAGGGGGATCCGAGGCATCTCATCCCACCCATGTAAATCCCAGTGTGCGCCCCCTGGTGCAGAAAGCTGATGATAAGGTAATGGCGGTATCATTTAATATGGGGCTGGGTGCATTATATAATGTGTAGTCACGCACAATGGTGTATGTCAGTGTTTTCCAAATAGTGTGCCTCCAGCTGTTGCAAAACTACAACTTCCAGCATTCCACTTCCACTTCCAGCCTTTGGCTGTCCGGGCATGCTGGGAGTTGTAGTTTTGCAACAGCTGGAGGCACACTGTTTGGAAAACACTGGTGAATGTGGAGAGTTCCGCAGGTGTAATCTCCTCTGCAATGTGGTCAGGCCGGTCAGGTGAAGTGCGGCGGGGCGGACAGGTGTAACACTGGGGGAGGTGAAAGTGATGCTGCACCTGTATAAGCCGCCACTGACCATTCTCATCCGTTTTGGAGGTATATTGCCGAAAAAAAGATTTTTGGCAATGTATTACTATGCCGGAAGGACCCAACAATATCAAAATGGCCGCTGGAGGTTTGTTGGGTCCAATTGTCAAGTGACTCATGGGGGGAGAGCATCATGGAGGAGGTTATAGGGGGCACCATGGCTGGCAATGTTTGGGTGACTCTATGGTGTCATTCAGTGATAATGACTGCTGGCTCCATTATATAGTGGCTGTTATGGGGCACACTAGTCACCCCTGCTATAATCACTACTGTTACGAGATAAGCTGCGGCGAACCCTGTGGCGGGGTACGCTGTGGTCGGTCCTGTGATGGGGTACGATGCGTTCAGCCCTGTGATGGGGTACGCTGTGGTCGGCCCTGTTGTGTGGGGTACGATGCGGATGGCCCTGATATGGGGTGCTCTGCGGATGGCCCTGATATGGGGTGCTCTGCGGTGGGCCCTGTGATGGGGTGCTCTGTGGTCAGCCCTGTGATGGGATGCTGTGCGGTGGGCCCTGTGATGGAATGCTGTGCGGTAGGCCCTGTGATGGGGTGCTGTGCGGTGGGCCCTGTGATGGGGCCCTCTGATGGGGTGCTGTGCGGTGGGCCCTGTGATGGGGCCCTGTGATGGGGTGCTGTGCAGTGGGCCCTGTGATGGGGTGCCGTGCAGTGGGCCCTGTGATGGGGTGCCGTGCGGTGGGCCCTGTGATGGGGTGCTGTGCGGTGGGCCCTGTGATGGGGTGCTGTGCGGTGGGCCCTGTGATGGGGTGCTGTGCGATGGGCCCTGTGATGGGGTGCTGTGCGATGGGTCCTGTGATGGGGTGCTGTGCGGTGGGCCCTGTGATGGGGTGCTGTGCGATGGGCCCTGTGATGGGGTGCTGTGCGGTGGGCCCTGTGATGGGGTGCTGTGCGGTGGGCCCTGTGATGGGGTGCTCTGCATTCGGCCCTGTGATGGGGTGCTCTGCGCTCGGCCCTGTGATGGGGTGCTCTGCGCTCGGCCCTGTGATGGGGTGCTCTGCGCTCGGCCCTGTGATGGGGTGCTGTGCGCTCGGCCCTGTGATGGGGTGCTCTGAGGTCGGCCTTGTGATGGGGTGCTCTGCGGTCAGGCCCTGTGATGGGGTGCTCTGCAGTGGGCCTTGTGATGGGGTGATCTGCGGTCGGCCCTATGATGGGGTGCTATGCGGTCGGCACTGTGATGGGGTGCTGTGCGGTGGGCCCTGTGATGGGGTGCTCTGAGGTGGGCCCTGTGATGGGGTGCTCTGCAGTGGGCCCTGTGATGGGGTGCTCTGAGGTCAGCTTTGTGATGGGGTGCTCTGCGGTCGGCCCTGTGATTGGGTGCTCTGCGGTTGGTCCTGTGGTGACCCAGTACAGAATCACGTGTTCTTCTGTACTCCTGCCCATCCTGTGTGGCATATTGCTTTAATGTCAATCTTGGGCCCACACTCCTCAAGACTCTAGAATGATGCAATGGATAATTTATTGGTATTTTAAACCTGTTGTCATGGACCTTGTTGTTAGAGGAGTATGCATAGGTGAACCATGTGACTTATCTGACCAATGGGACCTCTCTAAATTGAGTTCAGTTTATGCTGAGGTACAGTTGAGAGAAGTGTGAAGTCTGTCTGTGAGGTGATTCTGAAGGAAGCCTGAGGCCTAGACCAGGAGCGGTGACGTCCCATTTCCTCCTGATGACGTTGCTAAGGCAACAAAACATGTAGAGGGGGCACGCATACAGCTTTTAACAATAGGTCTGGAGTTTTGGTGATATAAAGTGGATGCTGCAGACCCACTGTGATAAATATAAGCCATAACCATAATATAACCAACGTCTATCATCACAAATATTACTACCTTGTTTTTAAAGGGATATTCCGGGCAAAAACATCTTATCACCTATCCAAAGGATAGGGGATAAGATGTCTGATCACTGTGGGCCCGCTGCTGGGACCCGGAGGTTTCTGAAACTGGAGACGCAGCCCTGCATAGAATGCGGGTGCTGCAGAGAGATTGTGGGGGGTCCCAGCAGTGGGCCCCCCGTGATCAGACATCTTATCCCCTATCCTTTGGATAGGTGATAAGATGTTTTTGCCCAGAATACCCCTTTAAGTTTAACTCTCTTATATCACAGTTCAATTTAAGTGAGGTTTTAGGGGTGGGCATTAATAGAAGAGTTTGTGACGCCAGGCTGAGGGCTGGTATGCTGAATCAGTGTTCCGGCCTATCGCCGCCCTTCCCAGTAACGATAGGTGCATAAAATAACTGAAGGTCCACAAGGAGATTTGAACTTGAACTTGAATAACGTTTACTGAAGTGCTTGCAATATTCACGGCACAGTAACAGTCTCATACAAACAGTCCTTTGGTTACTTAGCGACTGGCAGTAGTTGCGGACCTTGAGCTAGACAATAAGTCTCGTAATTTAGGAAGAGATTTGCAGATCCGTCAGGATTTAGGGGAGGTATTAGGTCCGGAGATGCTGCAGAGTGTTTGGGAGGTGATACACTCTATACTTATAATTGTTCAGCCATTGCCGCAAGGCTCGGGCCTAACTCACTGCGGTTACTGCTGTACAGGTCTTGCTTGCTTGACAGCCCACGAGGTAAGAGCGAGAAACATGGCCGCTGCTCCCTTATATGGGCAGGGGCGTGACGAATCTGATTGGTCCGAACGTCTGCCATTCACCTTGCATGGTGTGATGGGATTGCTTACGTCTCAGGGCCTCCTAAGGTCCTTAAGCCAAATACCATAGAGTTCACCTTGTCACATGACCCGCAGGTCCTGCAACGCCAATGGAAACAAGTAATTAACCATTTATCTACATATACAATGCTATTTACATTAACCTATGCATAAATTACTGTTTATACATTAGAATAGAGGCGACTAGGGGTAGACTAGATTACAGGGATCCCTACATCCTAGGGACTCTGGCTATGGGGACCCATAAAGAAATAAGTACCGTATAGAATGCGGTACTGGGACACCACAAGTCCAGCAACCACGCATCTACTAACAGTTAACTCCACTACCCAGGTGAAAGTCAAAGCCTTGCAGTAAGCACTTAAGTCCGGGGATCAAATCAAGTCAAGTCCAAGTAACTAAAGTCTAGTGTGGGTTGCATACAGCAAGTCAGTCAAGCTTCTCAAAGTTCACCCTGCATCTCCTTCATGCTAATCTCAGCTGTAATGGATAGTACCACCTTTCCAACCTCAGTAAAGCCAGTTATCCGTAAACTTGTCTCGGAGTAATTATTTTCCCCATGCCTGGCACAGGAGAAACTGGTCTACCTCGGGTGGTGTATAGGTCAACCGCGCCCTGGCGACACGAAAAGGTTAATTATCACATTACCCTCACCCAACACCACAGTCCAGGGACGTGCACACATAGGGCTCAAAGGGGGCTTAAGCCCCTGCCTTTTCAGGCACCTGCCCCTTAATGCCCTTTTTTTTTTTTTTTTTTTTTTTTTTTTTTTTTAAAGGTGTGAGGCACAGAGGCACATGGTCAGGAGTGTATAGAGGCACGACTGGTAGAGATAACAGCAGGGGACAAGAAGAAAGAGCAGATACAAGTGTTAGGAAGTGACATCTTGTCATACAGGCATTCTCTGGCCACGGTCTCCCAGGGTCCTGCTGCTGCTGACGACCCCTCCCCCTCCCTGCTCCTCTCTGGGTAAGGAAAGGAAGAGATGGAGGATAGAAGATCAGCTGGAGCTGCCATGAGGGGACAGAAAGTGATCATCAGCCGGGTCTGTCAGGGAGGACTGTAGGGAGGGTGGACTGTGTGAGGGGACTTAGTCCACAGTGACAGTAAGTGATGATCAGCAGGGTGGTCTGTCAGGGAGGACTGTAGGGAGGGTGGTCTGTCAGGGAGGACTGTAGGGAGGGGGGTCTGTCAGGGAGGACTGTAGGGACGGTGGTCTGTCAGGGAGGACTGTAGGGAGGGGGGTCTGTCAGGGAGGACTGTAGGGAGGGGGGTCTGTCAGGGAGGACTGTAGGGAGGGGGGTCTGTCAGGGAGGACTGTAGGGAGGGTGGTCTGTCAGGGAGGACTGTAGGGAGGGGGGTCTGTCAGGGAGGACTGTAGGGTGGGGGGGTCTGTCAGGGAGGACTGGCCTCTGTACAAGCAGCTTCAGGGAAATTATAGTGTGTTTTTGTGTTGTTTTGTTTTTTTCCTTATTTATTCTAATATACACTATGGGGGAGATTTAACAAGACCCGTCCAGAGGAAAAGTTGCCCATAGCAACCAATCAGATCGCTTATTTTACTTTTGAAAAGGCCTCTGAAAAATGAAAGAAAGGATCTGATTGGTTGCTATGGGCAACTTTTCCACTGGAGGGGTCTTGTTAAATCTCCCTATAGTGTCCCCCACCTACAGGACCTGATAAGCTTAGTCCAGCATAGTTGTTCTTTCCCTCCCTATAAACCAGTGTTTCCCAACCAGGGGCCTCCAGTTGGTACAAAACTACAACTCTCAGCCAAAGGCTGTCCAGGCATGCTGGGAGTTCCAGTTTTGCAACAGCTGGAGGCACCCTGCTTGGGAAACACTGCTATAAACCAATAGTGTTACCCACCTGTGCCCCTATAATGCCATTCCACATCTGTATCTTCCCCACATCATCAGTCCCTACAGTCTTTGCATTGTCCCACCTTTCTTGTGGACCTGTCCAGAGGAAAAGTTGCCCATAGCAACCAATCAGATGGCTGCTTTCAGTTTTCAAAGGCCTTGTTAAAAATGAAAGAAGCAATATGATTGGTTGCTATGGGCAACTGGACAACTTTACCTCTGGACAGGTTTTGATAAATCTCCCCCATTTTGCTGCAGAATTTCTGCTGGTAATTCAAAAACAAAATCCACAGTATAAAATCTGCAGCAAAAAAATCTGTAGCAAAATCCCAATGGCTGGATTCACACTGTAAAGGAAAACTCCATTGCTTATGATAAATAACTATTGTGCAGAACCAATTTGGCTTCTAAATACCTTTAAAGGGGTACTTCTTTAACCCCTTAACGACGCAGGGCGTATATTTACGTCCTGTGCCGGCTCCCACGATATGAAGCGGGGTCGCGCTGCGACCCCGCATCACATCGCGTCGGTCCCGGCGCTCATCAACGGCCGGTACCCCCGGCTAATACCACACATCGCCGCTCGAGGCAATGTGCGGTATTAACCCTTTAGAAGCGGCGGTCAAAGCTGACCGCTGCTTCTAAAGCGAAAGTATCCCGGCTAGTCAGTCGGACTGTTCGGGACCGCCGCGGTGAAATCGCGGCGTCCCGAACAGCTTGCAGGACACCGAGAGGGCCCTTACCTGCCTCCTCGGTGTCCGATCGAAGAATGACTGCTCCGTGCCTGAGATGCCTGTTAATAAAGGTCATTTAACCTCTTCCCTAATAAAAGTTTGAATCACCCCCCTTTTCCCATAAAAAAAAATAAAACAGTGTAAATAAAAATAAACATATGTGGTATCGCCGCGTGCGTAAATGTCCGAACTATAAAAATATATTGTTAATTAAACTGCACGGTCAATGGCGTACGCGCAAAAAAATTCAAACGTCCAAAAACGTGTATTTTGGTCACTTTTACACCATTAAAAAATGAATAAAAAGTGATCAAAAAGTCCGATCAAAACAAAAATCGTACCGATAAAAACTTCAGATCACGGCGCAAAAAATGAGCCCTCATACCGCCCTGTACGTGGAAAAATAAAAAGTTATAGGGGTCAGAAGGTGACATTTTTAAATGTATAAATTTTCCTGCATGTAGTTATGATTTTTTCCAGAAGTGCGACAAAATCAAACCTATATAAGTAGGGGATCATTTTAATCGTATGGACCTACAGAATAATAAGGTGTAATTTTTACCGATGCACTGCGTAGAAACAGAAGTCCCCAAAAGTTACAAAATGGCGTTTTTTCTTCGATTTTGTAGCACAATGATTTTTTTTCCCACTTTGTCGTGAATTTTTCGCGTGCCAGCCGCGGCGTGACGTCATAGCTGACACGCCTCCTCCATGTAGTTCAATGGGAGAAGCGGGGAGGCAGCGTTTGTGCTTCCCGGTCTCTCCCATAGAACTGTATGGGGACAGGGCGGGGAGGGTGCGTAACTGTCGACCTTTCACTGAGTGTTAATGCGGGGGCCCCGTTAGGGAGATCGTGGGGGTCAAACACTTATCCTCTATCCTGTAGATTTCCCAAGCGCGGTCCTCAAGTCCTCCTAACAGGTCATGTTTTCAAGATTCCCTTAGTCTTTCACAGGTGATATATTTCTGGTCTGTCCATCAGGCATCTCTACAACTATATCACCTGATAAAATGACCTGTTGGGGGTATTTAAAGGACAACTGCAGTCAAATTTAACTTATCCCCTATCCACAAGATAGGGGATAAGTGTTTGATCGCTAGAGGTCTGACCGCTGGGACCCCTCGCGATCTCCCTAACAGGGCGCCGGCATTAGCGCTCATTGTGAGCACTAATGCGCGTAGCGTCGAGCTCTGAGCTCAACAGTTTACGCCCTGTCCCCGCCCCGCCATGAACGCTGCCTCCCCGCCTCTCCCATAGAGATGTATGGAGGGGGCAACATCATGCTGCGGCCGGCATGCCCCCTGCACGGGAGAGCCACGGCACAGCCGCGGCCCCGTACAGGAGATCGCAGGTGGGCCCAGCAGTCGGACCACCCGCGATCAAACACTTATAACCCTATCCTGTGGATAGCGATAAGTTAAATTTTGGCTGCAGTTGTCCTTTAAGGACCGTGCTTGGGTTAACACTGGTCTAGAGAGTTGCAAATGGATCGGGTGTGCCCTTTTTTTCACATTGAACCCTGCCCCTCAAAATTCCTGTGCACGTCCCTGCCACAGTCCTGTAATGGGGTACACTGCATTTGGCCCTGTGATGGGGTGCAATGGGGTTGGCCCTCTCGTGGGGTACGCTGAGGTCGGCCCTGTCAAGGGATAAGCTGTGGTTGCTCCTGTTACTTACGGTAGATAGCTGCACCTGCCCCTGAGATGGGGTGCTCTGCGGTTGGCCCTGTGATG
Source organism: Hyla sarda (assembly GCF_029499605.1). Classification (NCBI taxonomy): domain Eukaryota; kingdom Metazoa; phylum Chordata; class Amphibia; order Anura; family Hylidae; genus Hyla; species Hyla sarda. The sequence continues at coordinate 18,649,701 of NC_079193.1, forward strand.
GGGTGTGCTGTGGTCAGTCCTGTTGTGGGGTACTATGCTGTTGGCCCTGTGATGGGGTGTGCTGCGGTTGGCCCTGTTGTGTGGGGTACGATGCAGTTGGCCCTGTCATGCGGTACACAGGTTTTCCACTCAGGCTTTAGTGCAGCTTCGCCAAGTTAAAGAGGAACTCCGGCAAAAAAAATGTTATTTCTCCTATAAAAAAAAATATACTTTGACCTTCTGTCGCTCCCCCGGGGGCCACTGGAATCTCTCTCCTGTTCTCCAGCCCAAGTCTTCTTCTAATTTGGGGCCCGACATGTCACACTGTGCTCAGCTAATGGCCGACTGCAACAAGGTCCCATCTTGGCAGGTCACAGGCTGAGAGGTAGTGTCAGATAAAGGTCCCGGGCACCAGGAGAGGGTCGGAAGCATTGGTGGAGAAGTGGCAGGGAGGTCAAATATTATTTTTATTTCAGCAATTTTTATTTTGGGCATATAGGAGAAATAATCATTTTTGCCGGAGTTCTCCTTTGAATAATAAAAAAAGTGATTAAAAGTCCACAGCAGATTTATTATGGGATTTTAACTTCCCCATTGAAGTCAATAGAGGAAATCTCCAAGAAATCCGCAAATTTTCCGATTCTAATATGGACAATATGGCTGATCCGCAACACAGGTCACTTTCTGCACAGATTTTGTGTAAATGCTGCAGATTTTCCACATATAAACTCATAGCAAATGTGCCCCTTTGAACCTGGATGTCGAGGTGAGCTCCCTGTGTGGTGGCACTGGGCACTTCATTGGTCACTACTAACTGGGGCACTAATGGCCATATGGTATGTATACCCAGAGCTCACACACCCCTCCGCTAACCAGGTACTGAAACCTATGGGAGGGCTGCTATAAAGGGTTCCCTACTACATTTAGGCACTGTATGGTACTGTTACTTCTGCACTGTATGGTACTGTTACTTCTGCACTGTATGGTACTGTTACTTCTGCATTGTATGGTACTGTTACTTCAGCACTGTATGGTACTGTTACTTCAGCACTGTATGGTACTGTTACTTCAGCACTGTATGGTACTGTTACTTCTGCACTGTATGGTACTGTTACTTACTTCTGCACTGTATGGTACTGGTACTTCTGCACTGTATGTAGGGATCGACCGATATCGATTTTTTTTTTTTAAGGGCCGATACCGATAATCTGTGGCCTTTCAGGCCGATAACTTATACCGGAATATCGGTATAAGTTATCGGCTATTTCTCCACCCACCCCCCCCCCCCCCCCACCCCACCCCCAGCCCGAAAGAAGCGGCTGCAGACCATTGATTTAAAGCGGGCGCTTTAAATCAATGAACTGCAGCGGCTCTTGTGGGGCCAGAGACCACTGCTGCCGCCCGCTTCTCTCCCCCTGCCTGTCCTTAGTCCAACCACCGCCGCTGCCCCATTGCCTCCCCCATCCCCGGTTTTATAATTACCTGTTCCACGCTACTTCTGGCTCCAGCGGCGTCCTGAGCTGTCACTGTGCGCACTGACGGTGACGTCGCGCTGAGTACGTCACTCGTCATTGCGCAGCGCACAGCATAACGCAGGACGCCGCAGGAGCCAGAAGTAGCGCGGGCCCCGGGAACAGGTCATTATAAAACCAGGGACAGGGGAGGCAATGGGACAGCGGCGGTCTCTGGCCAGGACAGTGGGGGAGCGGTGCGTGCGGGGGGGGGGCGGTGCGGGGGGGGGGGCATTATCAGATTATCAGCAAGGTAATTGCCGATACCGATAATGTCCAAAATCGTGAATATCGGACGATAATATCGGCCAAACCGATAATTGGTACGCTAACTGTATGGTACAGTATGGTACTGTTATTTCTGCACTGTATGGTACTGTTACTTCTGCATGTGTATGGTACTGTTACTTCTGCATGTGTATGGTACTGTTACTTCTGCATGTGTATGGTACTGTTACTTCTGCATGTGTATGGTACTGTTACTTCTGCATGTGTATGGTACTGTTACTTCTGCATTGGATGGTACTGTGGAAACGGAGGTGTGATGAGGGCAGATGTTGTAACCCTAGGGGCAGATGGCATTAACCCCTTGTATTCGTGACATCAGGGCGTGGTTTATCCTCGATACCACCCGAAGGTATACCGCTAGATCCTGGGCTAGGTACGAGGGCAATAATGACTCCAACGCCAAGTTACGGATAACGGTAGCTTTACTGAGGGTAGACAGATGGTAAAGTCTATACAGTTCAGCCAGGGCCCAAGGAGGTGACTAGTGACTCAGAGACCTTAAGGGCTTACTGGGACTTGTAGTAGGACTGGACAATTGAATGCAGACCATGCTGACTTGACAGATGACAGGGACTGACTTGACTTGACTGACGACTGACAAAGCTATGTGTTAGGATTCGGCAGGCTGGATGTGGATCCTCTGTGTCAGCGAGGGATTGGCGTGGACCGTACCGGTGGACCGGTTCTAAGTTGCTACTGGTATTCACCAGAGCCCGCCGCAAAGCGGGATGGTCTTGCTGTGGCGGTAGCAACCAGGTCGTATCCACCGGCAACGGCTCAACCTCGCTGACTGCTGAGAGTGGCGTGGGACAGAAGGACTAGACAGAGGCGAGGTCAGACGTAGCAGAAGGTCAAGGCAGGCGGCAAGGTTCGTAGTCAAGGGTGACGGCAGAAGGTCTGGTAACACTGGTAAGGCAATCACAGGAATGTTTTCACTAGGCACAAGGCAACAAGATCCGGCAATGCAGGGAAGGGGAAGTGAGGTAATATAGGCCTGGAGCAGGTGAGCTAATTACACTGATTGGGCCAGGCACCAATTAGCGGTGCACTGGCCCTTTAAATCCTAGAGAGCTGGCGCGCGTGCGCCCTAGAGAGCGGAGCCGCACGCGCCAGGACGTGACAGCCGGGGACCGGGACAGGTAAGTAGATTGGGATGCGATCCGCGAGCGGGCGCGTCCCGCTATGCGAATCGCATCCCCGCCGGCAGTGTCAGTGCAGCGCTCCCGGTCAGCGGGTCTGACCGGGGCGCTGCAGAGAGGAGAACGCCGCGAGCGCTCCGGGGAGGAGCAGGGACCCGGAGCGCTCGGCGTAACAATACCCCCCCCTTTAGGTCTCCCCCTCTTTTTGTCAGCTTGTCCCTTCATACGAGACGAGGCCATTGGGAGCGACTCTTGAGTTTCCTTCCGGATGACAGAGAAATCCTGGGTAACTTCATCAACGGCAGGTGATCCAGAAGAAGTGGGAATGGGGAGGGGGGGCAGAGCGTGAAGCTTGCCACGGGGCAGAGTGTTACCAGGAAGGGGGCTATGAGGAGGCAAAATCTCAGCTTGCTTTTTGCCGAAAATATCCTGGTAAGCCTTGGGAGGGTCCGGTAAAGGTGGAGCCTCAGGGGTATGACAAGTGGGAGCAGATGTGAGGCATCGTTTGGGACAAGAAGGACCCCAATTTTTGATCTCCCCGGTGGTCCAGTCAAGGGTAGGAGAATGACGTTGGAGCCATGGCAGACCGAGGAGGACTTCAGAGGTGCAGTTGGGCAGAACAAAAAATTCAATTTTTTCGTGATGCAGTCCAATGCTCATAAGCAGGGGTTCTGTGCGGTAACGCACAGTGCAGTTCAATTTTACTCCGTTGACAGAAGAAATGTACAGCGGCTTGACGAGACAGGTTACTGGGATGCTGAACCTATTAACGAAAGAGGCCAAAATAAAATTTCCTGCAGAACCAGAGTCCAAGAAGGCCACAGCTGAGAAGGAGGAGTTAGCAGAAGGAGAAATCCGCACGGGCACAGTGAGACGTGGAGAAGCAGACTTCACACCAAGAGACGCCACTCCCACGTGAGCTGGGTGCGTGCGTTTCCCAGACGTGGAGGACGAATAGGGCAATCCACTAGGAAATGTTCGGTACTAGCGCAGTACAGGCATAAATTTTTATCTCTTCGACGAGACCTCTCTTCATGGGTCAGGCGAGACCGATCCACTTGCATAGCCTCCTCGGCGGGAGGCACAGGGGTAGATTGCAAAGGATTCCGGGAGAGAGGTGCCCAGAGATAAAGGTCCTTTTCCTGGCGGAGCTCCTGGTGTCTTTCAGAAAAATGCATGTTGATGCGGGTGGCCAAATGGATAAGTTCAGACAGGTTATCAGGAATTTCTCGTGCGGCCAGTACATCTTTGATGTTGCTGGATAAGCCTTACTTGAAGGTCGCGCATAGGGCCTCATTGTTCCAGGCTAGCTCAGAGGCGAGGGTACGAAAATGGATGGCGTATTCGCCTACAGAAGAACTTCCTTGGACCAAGTTCAGCAAAGCAGATTCGGCAGAGGAGGCCCGGGCTGGCTCGTCGAAGACACTACGGACTTCAGCGAAGAAGGACTGGACAGTGGCTGTGGCAGGATCATTGCGGTCCCAGAGCGGTGTGGCCCATGACAAGGCCTTTCCAGACAGAAGACTAACTACGAAAGCCACCTTAGACCGTTCTGTGGGAAATTGGTCAGACAACATCTCCAAGTGTAGGGAACATTGAGACAGGAAACCACGGCAGAGTCTAGAGTCCCCATCAAATTTGTCCGGCAGAGACAAGCGGAGGCTAGGAGCGGCCACTCGCTGCAGAGGAGGTGCAGGAGCTGGCGGAGGAGATGGTTGCTGCTGAAGAGGCAGAAGCTGCTTTAGCATGGCGGACAACTGTGACAGCTGTTGTCCTTGTTGGGCGACCACGGTGGCAAGGTCAGCGAGACTTGGCAGTGGCACCTCAGCGGGATCCATGGCCGGATCTACTGTTAGGATTCGTCAGGCTGGATGTGGATCCTCTGTGTCAGCGAGGGATTGGCGTGGACCGTACCGGTGGACCGGTTCTAAGTTGCTACTGGTATTCACCAGAGCCCGCCGCAAAGCGGGATGGTCTTGCTGCGGCGGTAGCAACTAGGTTATATCCACCGGTAACGGCTCAACCTCGCTGACTGCTGAGAGTGGCGTGGGACTGGAGGACTAGACAGAGGCGGGGTCAGACGTAGCAGAAGGTCAAGGCAGGCGGCAAGGTTCGTAGTCAAGGGTGACAGCAGAAGGTCTGGTAACACTGGTAAGGCAATCACAGGAACACTTTCACTAGGCACAAGGCAACAAGATCCGGCAATGCAGGGAAGGGGAAGTGAGGTAATATAGGCCTGGAGCAGGTGAGCTAATTACACTGATTGGGCCAGGCACCAATTAGCGGTGCACTGGCCCTTTAAATCTTAGAGAGCTGGCGCGCGCGCGCCAGGACGTGACAGCCGGGGACCGGGACAGGTAAGTAGATTGGGATGCGATCCGCGAGCGGGCGCATCCCGCTATGCGAATCGCATCCCCGCCGACAGTGTCAGTGCAGCGCTCCCGGTCAGCAGGTCTGACCGGCGCGCTTCAGAGAGGAGAACGCCACGAGTGCTCCGGGGAGGAGCAAGGACCCGGAACGCTCGGCGTAACACTATGACTGTAGCTTACTTGCAATTGACTGTTGGTGCAGACTGGATTCCAATGACTCTGGACACACACACTAGGACTCAACTTCACTGGACCTCAGCTTAGCAGAAAGAGAGAGAGAGAGAGAGATAGCTTCTCCCAGGCTTAAATAGAGGAGACTAGCAAGGAACCCATAGGTCACCCCTGTGATCATCTGGTCACTGGTACCTCCTGGGTAACAATCACATGGTACACTTCTTAAAGACATTAGATATTACAATACATAGCAAAACATATATACAGGGGAGGAAACAAGTACAAGTGGCTCAGGGGACACTGAAGGGAGGCTGCCGGACAGGGCAGCAAGGGTACTGGGTAACACCTCCCATACTGGGCCACCACAAACTCCCCCTCTAAAATACAGTCCTCCTCGATGCACAGTCCTGGAGGATGGCTGACCGAAGTGGCCACTGGGGGACTAGTGACCGTTCCTGGGGCATTATGCAAAATGTCCTTCACAGGTCTGGTTATGAAAAACAAAACAGGGGTGAGTCCATGTAGCACTTGTAAATGTTCATACAGGCTCCTATATTTTAGGGCAATAAACATGTGGGGAAACAGACCTTTTGTAAATGCTTTAGTAACACATTTAAGACACCGATACACATAAGTTGCGGATTGGGCTGCCGGAGACTATCTTCCCAATGCTTTGGCTGCTGGGGCCCTTTGGTTCTCAACACGTCTCCCCAGAACAGAATAGTGTTACCTTTACATATTGTACTCTGTCTCTATACGTGCTTTTACCTATATCTCAGGGGAACCCTCTGGACAGTAGAGTACTCTGTACACGTGGATAGGAGAGAAAACATTAGACACATATATGCATACATTGAAGACTTGTGGACTGGGACTACGAATGATGTTACAGTCCTAACTTAGATATTTACATGTATGTGGACTATTTTGATGATGTATGGACTAACTGTGTGATACATAACTTTACATATTATATTGGGAGCTAATCTTTGTACCTTGCGGGAATTTGTCATGGCAGTGAGGCAGTTACGTTTCTCCTGACCTGGCAGGATACCTCCTAGATAAATCCCCATAAACACAAGGGGACATCTTAGACAGCTCAGTATATACATGTTATATACATTTATTTATTTATATAGCGCCTACAGATTCCGCAGCGCTTACAATTATGGGGTACAAACAAAGACAAGTATCAGACATAAAATTACACAATAACTATTCAAACAAGAGGTGTGGGGATATATTGAGGATATGTTGGGGATATGTTGGGGATATGTTGAGGCCAATTAGAGACTGTTGTAGGCCTTATAGAAGATGTTAGTGTGAGATCATTAGCAGATCGGAGAGAACGTGTAGCATGGTAGACGGAGATGAGAGAGGAGATGTAGGGAGGGGCAGCATTGTGGAGAGCTTTGTGTGTGAGACTGAGGATTTTGTACTGTATTCTGGACTGAATTGGTAACCAGTGTAGTGACTGGCACAGGGAGGAGGCGTCGGTGTAGCGGCTGGAGAGGAAGATGAGTCTGGCTGCGGCATTAAGGATGGACTGGCGAGGAGAGAGTTTGGAGAAAGGAAGGCCTATTAGTAAAGAGTTACAGTAGTCGAGGCGGGAGTGAATCAAAGCAATAATGAGTTTTAGCAGTTTCAGTAGTGAGAAACGGGCGGATTCTTGAAATGTTTTTGAGATGCAGGTGACAAGAACGTGAAAGAGACTGAATATGGGGAGTGAAAGACAGATCAGAGTCAAGTATAACTCCAAGACAGCGAGCCTGCTGCCCGGGAGTTATGGTAGTACCACATACCGAGATGGAAATGTCAGGGTTAGGTACAGTATCAGTTGATGGAGAAAAGACAAGAAGTTCTGTTTTAGAAAGATTTAGTTTCAGATATAAAGAGGACATGATGTCTGAGACGGCAGAGAGACAGTCACTGGTATTCTGTAGGAGTGCAGGGGTGATGTTGACGGAGGAAGTATAGAGTTGGGTGTCATCAGCGTAGAGGTGGTACTGGAAACCAAATCTACTGATTGTTTTTCCAATGGGGGATGTGTAGAGTGAAAAGAGTAGAGGACCCAGGACTGATCCCTGGGGAACCCCGACAGCAAGGGGAAGAGGAGAAGAAGTAGAGCCAGAAAACGAGACGCTAAAGAAGCGGCCAGAGAGATAGGAGGAAAACCAGGCGAGAGCAGAGTCCTTGAGACCGATGGAGCGGAGACTACTGAGGAGGAGTTGGTGATCCACAGTGTCAAAAGCCGCAGACAGGTCCAAGAGAATCAGTAAAGAGAAATTGCCATTTGATTTGGCCGTCAGAAGATCGTTAGTGACTTTGGTTAGGGCCGTTTCTGTGGAGTGAAGGGAGCGGAAACCAGACTGTAAGGTGTCAAGGAGAGAGTTCTCGGATAGATAGCAGATAAGGCGGGAGTAGACCAAGCGTTCCAGGAGTTTGGAGATAAAGGGGAGATTTGAGACGGGTCGATAGTTGGCTGCACAGGACGGGTCCAGAGATGTTTTTTTCAATAGTGGGGTTATGATAGTGTTTGACGGAGGAGAGAAAGACCCCAGAAGAGAGGGAGAGGTTAAAGATTTTAGTTAGGTGACAGCTGATAGCAGGAGAGAGAGACTGGATGAGGTGTGAAGGCATGGGGTCACTAGAGCAGGTAGTGGGGCGGGCGGAGGAGAGGAGCCTGGAAACCTCATCCTCCGTTACAGGCTCAACAACTGAGAGTGATGAAGAGGAGACGTGGCTGGGAATTGGATCAGAACTTTTAGGGGACTGGGAGAGGATTTCATCACGAATGTCATCGATTTTAGTTTTGAACTATTTGGCCAAGTCTTCAGCACAGAGATCAGTGATTGGGGTCTGTACTTTAGGCCGAAGGAGTGAGTTGAAAAGGCGTTTTGGGTTGTTAGACAGAGAGGAGATGAGGGAGGTAAAATATGTTTGTTTGGCGAAATGAAGAGCGGAGTAATAGGATTTAAGCATGAATTTATAGTGCAGATAGTCTGAAGAAGTCTTAGTTTTCCTCCACAGACATTCAGCACACCTCGAGCATCGCCTGAGAAAGCGGGTTGTTTGCGTGTGCCAGGGTTGCTGCCGTCTGTGTCGGGAGGTTTGTGTTTTAGGGGGTGCCATTTGATCCAGGGTAGACTTGAGGGTGCCATGGTAATGTTTGGCTGCTAGATTAGGGCAGGAGAGAGAAGAGATTGGTGATAGTGAAGATTGTAGAATGTCTATCCATTGACTGGTGTTTATGGCACGCAGGTTTCTGTAAGTGTACAAGGTTGGAGTGTCTGGAAGAGGATAGGAGTTACTGATAGAGAAAGAGAGAAGGTTGTGGTCAGAGAGCTCAAAAGGAGAATTAGTGAATTTAGAGACTGAACAAAGTCTAGAGAAGATCAAGTCCTGTCTATTCCCATCCTTGTGTGTGGGAGAGTCAGTAAGCTGTGAAAGGGCAAAGGAGGAGGTTAGAGACAGAAGCCGAGAGGCAGAAGAGGAGATTGGGGTATCAATGGGGATATTAAAATCACCCATGATGAGTGTAGGTGTTTCTGAGGAAAGAAAGTGAGGGAGCCAGGTGGCAAAATGATCCAGGAACATTTGGGGAGAACCAGGAGGACGATAGATGACCGCCACTCTGAGAGACAATGGGCGGAAGAGCCTGAGGGTGTGGACCTCAAAAGAGGGAAATGTGAGTGAGGGTAATGGGGGGGGATGACTTGAAAAGTGCATTGTGGGGCTAGAAGCACCCCAACTCCTCCACCATGCCTGGTGTCAGATCTGGGGGTATGGGAAAAGTGTAGGTCACCATAAGATAGAGCAGCGAGAGAAGCAGTGTCAGAAGGTTGTATCCATGTTTCTGTGAGAGCCAGCAGATTAAGAGAATTAGTGAGAAATAAGTCATGAATCTGGGTGAGCTTATTGCACACAGATCGAGAGTTTAGAAGAGCGCAGTTAAAGTTTGTAGTGGTTCCACAAGAGGCAGGTAGTGTAGAGCAAATAGCAGTGAAAGGTGGGACAGGGTTAGGAGCAATGTCCCCAGCAGCTAAAAGCAGAAGAAAGAAAAGGGAGAGCAGATGGCTGGGTGAAGTGATGAAGCGACTTCTGTGCTGTACCATGGAATGAGGTGACTTTGGGTGGTTTATGATGGTGAGCAGTGCATGCGAGCAATACATAGGTGAGGGAAGGAGGCATGGACAGATGTATATAGAGTCCACTGGAGAAATCGGTGGGGGATATAAGAGAAAATGTATCGCAATGATGTAAGTAATAAGCCAGATAACAGTAAGAAATATACACGACAATGCAATGATGGGGGAATGGGAGTACACAATCACAAGATGAGTGACATACCAGGTTGATTATTTAAATACAGCTAAACAGATATGCAGTGGTGAGAACAAATGATGGTGGTAGTTGTTCAATGAATGATGACATACCAGGTTGATTATTTATTACAACACTTTATTACAACACTCCATAAACAATATAGTACAGTAACTTGTGCATTCATCTGTGAAAAATATACAGACAAAATATATTAGGCTCTACAGTTCTGGTACATTTTGAGTTCTCAGTAAAGGGTTTACGGCTATAAGCCGGGTACTTACACTTACGCATATGGTTACAAATAATCTTCTTGACAAGTTTGTCAGGCACTTCTTCTTGAACGTTGCATAACCTGTAACACAAAAATGCTTCCGCACAAAATATAGTTAGTCTCTTTGACTCAAATAGTAGCAAACATCTTGCAAGACTCAAGCACTGTGGCCTGGCAACTTTCCATCCCAACCTCGATGGCTGCAGACTTGACTTGAGGCCTTCAATGACTCTGGACACAGTCTAGGACTCGACTTCACTGGACCTCAGCTTAGCAGAAAGAGAGAGAGAGAGAGAGAGAGCACCTCCCAGGCTTATATAGGGGAGACTAGCAGGGAGCCCATAGGTCACCTCTGGGATCACCTGGTCACTGGTATCTCCTGGGTAACAATCACATGGTACATTTCGTAAAGCAACAACACATTACATATTATAATACATAGAAAAACATATATACAGGGGGGGGGGAAACAAGTACAAGGGCCCAGGGGACACTGAAGGGAGGCTGCTGGGCAGGGCAGCAAGGGTACAAGGTACCCGTACTGGGCCACCACAGTACTATTACTTCTGCACTGTATGGTACTGTTACTTCTGTACTGTATGGTACTGTTCATTCTGCACTGTATTATTTAGGCACTACACAATACTCTACCGAAGAGAGGTCACTGTCCAACCCGTGACCATCCCTGACCACGGCTGTCACTATTATGTGGTCACTGTGATGTCTCTGTGGCCATATCTGATATGAGGCGCTCTTACTTTCTCTATTATGGTACCCTGTCATTGTTATAGGGCACTGGAAATGTCACTGTTATACGGTCACTGTGACTGTTGTTATTGGGAAAGCTGTGACTGGCACTGGTATGGGGACACTGCCTCACCACCATATCTGATGTCCCCCACAATACAGTATGTCTGCTGACCGCAATATCTGCTGTCCCCCATAATACAGTATGTCTGCTGACCGCCATATCTGATGTCCCCCACAATACAGTATGGCTGCTGACCGCCATATCTGATGTCCCCCATAATACAGTATGTCTGCTGACCGCAATATCTGCTGTCCCCCATAATACAGTATGTCTGCTGACCACCATATCTGATGTCCCCCATAATACAGTATGTCTGCTGACCACCATATCTGATGTCCCCCATAATACAGTATGTCTGCTGACCGCCATATCTGCTGTCCCCCATAATACAGTATGTCTGCTGACCACCATATCTGATGTAACCATAATACAGTATGTCTGCTGACCACCATATCTGATGTCTCCCACAATACAGTATGTCCGCTGACCACCATATCTGATGTCCCCATAATACAGTATGTCTGCTGACCACCATATCTGATGCCCCCCACAATACAGTATCTCTGCTGACCACCATATCTGATGTCCCCCATAATACAGTATGTCTGCTGACCACCATATCTGATGTAACCATAATACAGTATGTCTGCTGACCGCCATATCTGATGTCTCCCATAATACAGTATGTCTGCTGACCGCCATATCTGATGTCTCCCATAATACAGTATGTCTGCTGACCGCCATATCTGATGTCCCCCATAATAGAGTATGTCCGCTGACCATTATATCTGATGTCCCCCATAATACAGTATGTCCGCTGACCACCATATCTGCTGGCCCCTATAATACAGTATGTCTGCTGACCGCCATATCTGATGTCCCCCATAATACAGTATGTCTGCTGACCGCCATATCTGATGTCCCCCATAATACAGTATGTCTGATGACCGCCATATCTGATGTCCCCATAATACAGTATGTCTGATGACCGCCATATCTGATGTCCCCCATAATACAGTATGTCTGATGACCACCATATCTGATGTCCCCCATAATACAGTATGTCTGCTGACCGCCATATCTGATGTCCCCCATAATACAGTATGTCTGATGACCGCCATATCTGATGTCCCCCATAATACAGTATGTCTGCTGACCGCCATATCTGATGTCCCCCATAATACAGTATGTCGGATGACCGCCATATCTGATGTCCCCCATAATACAGTATGTCGGATGACCGCCATATCTGATGTCCCCCATAATACAGTATGTCTGATGACCTCCATATCTGATGTCCCCCATAATACAGTATGTCTGACCACCATATCTGATGTCCCCCCACAATACAGTATGTCTGCTGACCACCATATCTGATGTCCCCATAATACAGTATGTCTGCTGACCTCCATATCTGATGTCCCCCATAATACAGTATGTCTGATGACCACCATATCTGATGTCCCCCATAATACAGTATGTCGGATGACCGCTATATCTGATGTCCCCCATAATACAGTATGTCTGATGTCCCCCATAATACAGTATGTCTGATGACCGCTATATCTGATGTCCCCCATAATACAGTATGTCTGCTGACCGCCATATCTGATGTCCCCATAATACAGTATGTCTGATGACCGCCATATCTGATGTCCCCCATAATACAGTATGTCTGATGACCACCATATCTGATGTCCCCCATAATACAGTATGTCTGCTGACCGCCATATCTGATGTCCCCCATAATACAGTATGTCTGATGACCGCCATATCTGATGTCCCCCATAATACAGTATGTCTGCTGACCGCCATATCTGATGTCCCCCATAATACAGTATGTCGGATGACCGCCATATCTGATGTCCCCCATAATACAGTATGTCTGCTGACCGCCATATCTGATGTCCCCCATAATACAGTATGTCGGATGACCGCCATATCTGATGTCCCCCATAATACAGTATGTCAGATGACCGCCATATCTGATGTCCCCCATAATACAGTATGTCTGATGACCACCATATCTGATGTCCCCCACAATACAGTATGTCTGCTGACCACCATATCTGATGTCCCCATAATACAGTATGTCTGCTGACCTCCATATCTGATGTCCCCCATAATACAGTATGTCTGATGACCTCCATATCTGATGTCCCCCATAATACAGTATGTCTGCTGACCGCCATATCTGCTGTCCCCCATAATACAATATGTCTGATGACCGCCATATCTGCTGTCCCCCATAATACAATATGTCTGATGACCGCCATATCTGCTGTCCCCCATAATACAATATGTCTGATGACCACCATATCTGATGTCCCCCATAATACAGTATGTCTGCTGACCGCCATATCTGATGTCCCCCATAATACAGTATGTCGGATGACCGCCATATCTGATGTCCCCCATAATACAGTATGTCGGATGACCGCCATATCTGATGTCCCCCATAATACAGTATGTCTGATGACCTCCATATCTGATGTCCCCCATAATACAGTATGTCTGACCACCATATCTGATGTCCCCCCACAATACAGTATGTCTGCTGACCACCATATCTGATGTCCCCATAATACAGTATGTCTGCTGGCCTCCATATCTGATGTCCCCCATAATACAGTATGTCTGATGACCACCATATCTGATGTCCCCCATAATACAGTATGTCGGATGACCGCTATATCTGATGTCCCCCATAATACAGTATGTCTGCTGACCACCATATCTGATGTCCCCCATAATACAGTATGTCTGATGACCGCTATATCTGATGTCCCCCATAATACAGTATGTCTGCTGACCGCCATATCTGATGTCCCCCCATAATACAGTATGTCTGCTGACCTCCATATCTGATGTCCCCCATAATACAGTATGTCTGCTGACCACCATATCTGATGTCCCCCATAATACAGTATGTCTGATGACCGCTATATCTGATGTCCCCCATAATACAGTATGTCTGCTGACCTTCATATCTGATGTCCCCCATAATACAGTATGTCTGCTGACTGCCATATCTGATGTCCCCCATAATACAGTATGTCTGCTGACCACCATATCTGATGTCCCCCATAATACAGTATGTCTGCTGACCGCCATATCTGATGTCCCCATAATACAGTATGTCTGCTGACCGCCATATCTGATGTCCCCCATAATACAGTATGTCTGCTGACCGCCATATCTGATGTCCCCCATAATACAGTATGTCTGCTGACCACCATATCTGATGTCCCCATAATACAGTATGTCTGCTGACCACCATATCTGATGTCCCCCATAATACAGTATGTCGGATGACCACCATATCTGATGTCCCCCATAATACAGTATGTCGGATGACCTCCATATCTGATGTCCCCCATAATACAGTATGTCCGCTGACCGCCATATCTGATGTCCCCATAATACAGTATGTCTGATGACCGCCATATCTGATGTCCCCCATAATACAGTATCTCTGCTGACCGCCATATCTGATGTCCCCCATAATACAGTATGTCTGCTGACCGCCATATCTGATGTCCCCCATAATACAGTATGTCCGCTGACCGCTATATCTGATGTCCCCTATAATACAGTATGTCTGCTGACCACCATATCTGATGTCCCCCATAATACAGTATGTCTGCTGACCACCATATCTGATGTCCCCCATAATACAGTATGTCTGACCGCCATATCTGATGTCCCCCATAATACAGTATGTCTGATGACCGCCATATCTGATGTCCCCCATAATACAGTATGTCCGATGACCGCCATATCTGATGTCCCCCATAATACAGTATGTCGGATGACCGCCATATCTGATGTCCCCCATAATACAGTATGTCTGCTGACCGCTATATCTGATGTCCCCATAATACAGTATGTCTGATGACCACCATATCTGATGTCCCCATAATACAGTATGTCTGATGACCGCCATATCTGATGTCCCCCATAATACAGTATGTCCGCTGACCACCATATCTGATGTCCCCCATAATACAGTATGTCTGCTGACCACCATATCTGATGTCCCCCATAATACAGTATGTCTGCTGACCACCATATCTGATGTCCCCCATAATACAGTATGTCTGACCGCCATATCTGATGTCCCCCATAATACAGTATGTCTGATGACCGCTATATCTGATGTCCCCCATAATACAGTATGTCTGCTGACCACCATATCTGATGTCCCCCATAATACAGTATGTCTGCTGACCGCCATATCTGATGTCCCCCCATAATACAGTGTGTCTGCTGACCTCCATATCTGATGTCCCCCATAATACAGTATGTCTGCTGACCACCATATCTGATGTCCCCCATAATACAGAATGTCTGATGACCGCTATATCTGATGTCCCCCATAATACAGTATGTCTGCTGACCTTCATATCTGATGTCCCCCATAATACAGTATGTCTGATGACCGCCATATCTGATGTCCCCCATAATACAGTATGTCTGATGACCGCCATATCTGATGTCCCCCATAATACAGTATGTCTGATGACCGCTATATCTGATGTCCCCATAATACAGTATGTCTGATGACCGCCATATCTGATGTCCCCCATAATACAGTATGTCGGATGACCTCCATATCTGATGTCCCCCATAATACAGTATGTCTGATGACCTCCATATCTGATGTCCCCCATAATACAGTATGTCCGCTGACCGCCATATCTGATGTCCCCATAATACAGTATGTCCGATGACCGCCATATCTGATGTCCCCCATAATACAGTATGTCGGATGACCGCCATATCTGATGTCCCCCATAATACAGTATGTCTGCTGACCGCTATATCTGATGTCCCCATAATACAGTATGTCTGATGACCACCATATCTGATGTCCCCCATAATACAGTATGTCTGCTGACCGCTATATCTGATGTCCCCCATAATACAGTATGTCGGATGACCACCATATCTGATGTCCCCCATAATACAGTATGTCGGATGACCGCCATATCTGATGTCCCCCATAATACAGTATGTCTGCTGACCGCCATATCTGATGTCCCCCATAATACAGTATGTCTGATGACCGCCATATCTGATGTCCCCCATAATACAGTATGTCCGCTGACCACCATATCTGATGTCCCCCATAATACAGTATGTCTGCTGACCACCATATCTGATGTCCCCCATAATACAGTATGTCTGCTGACCACCATATCTGATGTCCCCCATAATACAGTATGTCTGATGACCGCCATATCTGATGTCCCCCCATAATACAGTATGTCTGCTGATTCTGATTCTTGTGGGACTGTGCAGAATCTAGTGCAGTGTTGACCCCCAACCTGTGAAGGATTTCATGGTCGTGCCCCCCATAAGTGCAGCCCCAGTGCGGCTTTCTCACAGCCCCGGCAGAGTTTTCCTCCATCTTATTGTCGGCCATGTTATTGTCAGGCTGCAGCTCCCCAGGATGTGTAAACACTGCACACGTCTCTGTATACCGTGCCTATGATTAACCCTTTATGTGCCTGTGAGGTATGAGTCAGCTGACTGTCTAAGCTAATCAGACAGGTAAGGTCTATGCTACACTGAAGCATCTCCCAATGGTAGTTTCCCCAACCAGGGTGCCTCCAGCTGTTGCAAAACTACAACTCCCAGCATGCCCGGACAGCCGAAGGGCAGCTGTCGGGCATGCTGGGGGTTGTAGTTTTGCAAAAGCGGGAGGCACCCCTAAATTATGCAGGCATTGCATGGTTGTGTTATGTGGGCACTGTATGGCTGGTCTCTAGTTAATGTATGGTAGTATTATGTGGTTGCTCCATGGCGGTACAGTGCAGGTACTATGACAGTAATCTGAACATATGATGACATTATTGTTTGGGGTATTATGTGGGCATTGTATGGTGATATAATATCAATGCTGTAGGGCAGGATTATGCGGGCATTAAATGGCAGTGTTATGTGGACACTGTATGGCAGTATTATGTGGGCATTGTGTGGCAGGAGCACTGTATGTCGTGTGGCCATTGTATTGTATGCTGGTATTATTAATGCACTGTGTGCCATTATTATGTTGGCAATGTATAGCAGTATTATGCAGGCACGTATGTGGGCACTGTGTGGCAGTTGTAGGACAGTATTATGTAGGCACTGTATGCTGGTATAAAATGGACACTGTATAGCAGTTGTATGGCAGTATTATGTAGGCACTGCATAGCAGTTGTATAGCAGTATGATGTGAACACTGTATGACAGTACAATGTGGATCCTGTATAGCAGTTGTATGACAGTACAATGTGAGCACTGTTTGGCAGTTGTATGGCAGTATAATGTGGACATTATGGCAGTTGTACAACAGTATGATGTGGACACTATAGCAGTTGTACGACAGTATGATGTGGACACTATAGCAGTTGTACGACCGTATAACAAGGACACTGTCAGTTGTATGACTGTATGATGTGAACACTATGACAGTATAATGTGAACACTATGGCAGTTGTACGACCGTATAACATGGACACTGTCAGTTGTATGACTATATGATGTGAACACTATGGCAGCTGTATGACAGTATAATGTGAACACTATGGCAGTTTTACGACCGTATAATGTGGACACTATGGCAGTTGTATGACGGTATGATGTGAACACTATGGCAGTTGTACGACCATATAACGTGGACACTATGGCAGTTGTATGATGTGAACACTATGGCAGTTGTACGACCGTATAACGTGGACACTATGGCAGTTGTATGATGTGAACACTATGACAGCTGTACGACTGTATAATGTGAACACTATGGCAGTTGTACGACAGTATAACGTGGACAATATGGCAGTTGTACGACCGTATAATGTGAACACTATGGCAGTTGTGCAACAGTATAACGTGGACACTATGGCAGTTGTATGACAGTATGATGTGGACACTATAGCAGTTGTACGACCGTATAACATGGACACTGTCAGTTGTATGACTGTATGATGTGAACACTATGACAGCTGTATGACAGTATAATGTGAACACTATGGCAGTTGTATGACGGTATGATGTGAACACTATGGCAGTTGTACGACAGTATAACGTGGACAATATGGCAGTTGTACGACCGTATAATGTGAACACTATGGCAGTTGTGCAACAGTATAATGTGGACACTATGGCAGTTGTATGACGATATGATGTGGACACTATGGCAGTTGTACGACCGTTTAGTGTTGACACTATGGCAGTTGTACAACCATATAATGTGGACACTATGGCAGTTGTACGACCGTATAATGTGAACACTATGGCAGTTGTATGACGGTAGGATGTGAACACTATGGCAGTTGTATGACGGTAGGATGTGAACACTATGGCAGTTGTATGACGGTAGGATGTGAACACTATGGCAGTTGTATGACAGCATAACATGGACACTATGGCAGTTGTATGACGGTAGGATGTGAACACTATGGCAGTTGTATGACAGCATAACATGGACACTATGGCAGTTGTATGACGGTAGGATGTGAACACTATGGCAGTTGTATGACGGTAGGATGTGAACACTATGGCAGTTGTACGACAGTATTACAGATAAGCTACATAGGAAACATGTAGAAAACATGCAAAAAAAGGTTTCTTCATTGTGTAAACAAAGTTCTGCAACACTCTAATACAGTGGTCTACGAACCACTCCTCCGGGCCGAAGGCTGTCCGGACATGCTGGGAGTTGTAGTTTTGCGACAGCTGTAGAATCACTGTTTGGAAAACACTGTACTGGGCCTATAAGACGGATTTGGCTGTCCGGGCATGCTGGGAGTTGTAGTTTTGCAACAGCTGGAGAATCACTGTTTGGAAAACACTGTACTGGGCCTATAAGACGGATTTGGCTGTCCGGGCATGCTGGGAGTTGTAGTTTTGCAACAGCTGGAGGTCTGCAGGCGTCACGAATAGCAAGGGTTAACAAGCACCCTTTAATCACCGCACAGCTACACTCACCATACCCTACACCCCCCCAGGCTATCACATTTCTATTCACTCACAGCTAGTGGAGATCTTGAAAATGCTTATGAACGCCCAGCCCACAGTACACACGTCTGGGAGCTCCACGTCATATGTCACCTGCTGACTCCCTGCAGTCCGGACGGTCATCAGGCTCGGCCTCCTCTATGTACAGAAGGCAATGCAGCTTTTCCTATATTATAACCTGACGTCAGTGAATGGAAGGGACATGTAGGAGCAGAGTGACTGTGTCGCGGCCAGGAACCTGCCGTCCATTGTCTATTCCTGGGATTTCCAGATCGAGTGATTTTTATTACAGCTCATTTAACCCATTACTTCTTTACTGTGCAGCGTTGGTGCTGGTTGGTGCCATAGGGGAATTGTATTAAAAGTCATTTTGTTTTATAACTTTACTAATGGTATCGCCCCCTGCAGGTTGTAGCCAGGGGGCCAGGAGGGGAGGCCTGGTGCAAGGGTTTTTGCCACCCTAGGTGAAAGCTAATTTTGCTGCCCATTGGCTCTGCCCTTTGACACGCCCCCACCTTACTACTGGGGTGACACACTGTAACAACCTCCTCCTCATGTAATCTCCTTACTACTGGGGTGACACACTGTAATAACCTCCTCCTCATCTAATCTCCTTACTACTGGGGTGACACACTGTAACAACCTCCTCCTCATGTAATCTCCTTACTACTGGGGTGACACACTGTAACAAACCTCCTCCTCATCTAATCTCCTTACTACTGGGGTGACACACTGTAACAACCTCCTCCTCATGTAATCTCCTTACTACTGGGGTGACACACTGTAATAACCTCCTCCTCATCTAATCTCCTTACTACTGGGGTGACACACTGTAACAAACCTCCTCCTAATGTAATCTCCTTACTACTGGGGTGACACACTGTAACAACCTCCTCCTCATGTAATCTTCTTACTACTTTGGTGACACACTGTAACAACCTCCTCCTCATCTAATCTCCTTACTACTGGGGTGACTCACTGTAACAAACCTCCTCCTCATGTAATCTCCTTACTTCTGGGGTGACACACTGTAACAACCTCCTCCTCATGTAATCACCTTACTACTGGGGTGACACACTGTAACAAACCTCCTCCTCATGTAATCTCCTTACTACTGGGGTGACACACTGTAACAAACCTCCTCCTCATGTAATCTCCCTACTACGGGGGTGACACACTGTAACAAACCTCCTCCTCATGTAATCTCCCTACTACGGGGGTGACACACTGTAACAAACCTCCTCCTCATGTAATCACCTTACTACTGGGGTGACACACTGTAACAACCTCCTCCTCATGTAACCTCCTTACTACTGGGGTGACACACTGTAACAACCTCCTCCTCATGTAATCTCCTTACTACTGGGGTGACACACTGTAACAAACCTCCATATCATGTAATCTCCTTACTACTGGGGTGACACACTGTAACAACCTCCTCCTCATGTAATCTCCTTACTACTGGGGTGACACAGTGTAACAAACCTCATCCTCATGTTATCTCCTTACTACTGGGGTGACAATTAGTGTTGAGCGGCATAGGCCATATTCGAATTCGCAATACTTCGCGAATATATGGACAAATATTCGTCATATATTTGCTAAATTCGCATATTCGCAATATTCACGTTTTATCATAAGCAAAAATTTGCGTATGCGAAATTTACATATGCGAAAATTAGCATATGCAAAAATTAGCATAAGCGAAAATTGCTACACCAGTCTCACACAGTAGTATTAGAGCAGAGAGGGATGATCACTGTGATGTGTACTGTGAAAAAAAAATATGAATATTCATAATTGCGAATATATATTGCTATATTCGCGAATATGCGATATTCGCAAATAAAATTTGCATTGCGAATATTCGCGAGCAACACTATTTGAAATTATATTTCCATATTCCTAGAACACACTATGGGGGACATTTTATCATTGTTTGCTTTTGGTAAGCAAGTTCTGAAGGCATTTATTTATTTATGTATTTATTTTTTGGCTTATGTGCTACATATTTATCATACTCTCACAGGGGGCTGATAAATTTGGAGCACAAAGGCAAAAAAGTTGCAGCTGAGACTTTTGTGAGACATTTTTGCGACTTTTTTAATTTTGCTCAAGTATGGGAGTTTTGTACTCCAGGTCAGACCCGGAGTAGACTTGCAACTTTTTGAAAGGGGGATTGCAACTTTTTTTTTTATTTATTTTTTGCCTATGTGCGACTTTCGCACATCATACATTTTTGACCACTGCAAAGTGACTGTTTTTATGTTGCAATAGGACAGGAGTGAGCACGGATGAGTGCTAGTCCCACCCCCACTTCCTGCACCTGGACAGGTTTTGTTCTAGTTGATATGTGGTGTGTTTTTGTGTATTTTATTTTATTTTTTATAAAAAAATTTTACAAGCCATGAATTCTATTTAAAGTACCTAAACAATTTTATGTAGTATATTATAAAGGTTAATATTTTTCCAAAATACACAACATATAAAAATTTTTTGATTTTGACAGCAACCATTTAAAGGGGTACTCCACTTCCTTAGCTTTCGGAACATTTTGCCATAGGGGTATGGCGTAACGTAACAAGGGGCGTTGCCGTGACATCACGACCCCCACAAAATGTTCCGAACACTGGGACAGTGGAGTACACCTTTAAGGCTGGGATTCCACTTTGTAAGGCCATTTATTATAATTTTTTTTTTTTTTACCAAAAACACTATTTTCATCCTTTTTATGGCTTTTTTTTATTATAATTTTTTTTTTTTTTTTTGGCTTAGGGCTAGTTTTTCCAAAAACACAGCATGTTGGTTTTTTTTTTCTTTCAGGAAACTAGATCACTCTAGGACAAGTTTGCATGTTCTCCCTGTGTTTTTTTGTGGTTTTCCTCTGGATTCTCCAGTTGTCTCCAAAACATCTGAGTTGTGTGATCAGAGTTGTGTACGGTTAGGCGGACTATGTCATTATTACAATAAAGGGGACGCAGTGCTGGTCTTTCCTGTTGTGTTACCTGCACAGCCCCTTCTAGGCACCCGGCAGAGAATGCTGCTGAACCCATTCAATTGAATGAGGTTACACTGCAGTTCCCTACACAGCCTGGTGGCTGGGGGATGGCGCCACTGTGCACAGAAGAAATTTCACATACAGATGTAAAAGTGATTCTAGCGACTTCACTTTATGAGATGGTGAAAACCCCTTTAACTCTTGCTAAGCCAAACATTACAGGTACAGCTGGAGCCGGGTTATGTTATTTGCGTTCATACTGTCCTTGAGGGATAAACCAGTTTTTCCGGCTGTGTGCCGCTGATCACCACTGGTTATCTTTACACTAGATCAGCGTTCTCCAAACTGTGGCCCTCCAGCTGTTTC
>NC_079193.1:19276939-19441939 GCF_029499605.1 Hyla sarda
CTCTCTGCTGACACCTCTGTCTGTGTCAGGAACTGTCCAGAGTAGAAACAAATCCCCATAACAAACCTGTCCTGCTTCCTATAGTATACAGAAGCTGATAAGTACTGGAAGGATTAAGATTTTTTCATAGAAGTAATTTACAAATCTGTTTAACTTTCTGGCACCAGTTGATTTAAAATTGTTTTCCACCGGAGTACCCCTTTAACCTTCTTTTACATAAGACAGGACTCAACGCTTCATGAATATATGCACATGAGGCAGTTCTGGCCTTTTTATGCTGTCACTATTCATTTCCCCACGGTATATATATATATGAATTTTGACATATTTACTTGTTTTTTTTAACTGTTTTTAGCCTCAGTTTGTTTTTATTCTGTTAAGTCTGAAATAAGGCTGTCACTACATGGAATCTGTCAACAAGCAGGCCAGCGGCTGTCGACGAACCTTGTTATGGTTTCCTTTTATTCCTATTTTGTAAATAACCGGGATAAGTTGTCAACAAATGAAGACCTGATGCTCATGAATGCAATATAGGCCATTTTTACTCCGGGTACTCCGGTGGAAAACTTTTTATTTATTTTTTTATTTTTTAATTTTTATCAACTGGTGCCAGAAAGTTACACAGATTTGTAAATTACTTCTATTAAAAAATCTTAATCCTTCCAGAACTTATTAGCTGCTGATTACTACAGAGGAAATTATTTTCTTTTTTGAACACAGAGCTCTCTGCTGACATTATGACCACAGTGCTCTCTGCTGACATCTCTGTCCATTTTAGGAACTGTCCTGAGTAGGAGAAAATCCCCATAGCGAACGTATGCTGCTCTGGACAGTTCCTAAAATGGACAGAGATGTCAGCAGAGAGCACTGTGCTCGTGATGTCAGCAGAGAGCTCTGTGTTCTGAAAAGAAAATAATTTCCTCTGTAGTATTCAGCAGCTAATAAGTACTGGAAGGATTAAGTTTTTTATAATAGAAGTAACTTACAAATCTGTTTAACTTTCTGGCACCAGTTGATTTAAAAAAAAAAAAAGCTTTCCACCGGAGTACCCCTTTAATATGGCCGCACTTTTGCATTTGTATTATGGCCACAAGTCGTGACCCCCTGTGTTTGATGGCCAGAGCTGACAGCTGGAAATAAATAGACACAGCTTAAAGGGGTATTCCGCTCTTAGATGGGTATTCCGCTCCAAGATGTCTGATCGCAGGGAGTCCCGGAGCTGGTACCCCCGCAATCTTCCTTCAGCACCCGGCATTCTAAACAGTATGTTTAGAAAGCTGGGTTACCGTGGCCGGAGATGTGACATCACGCCACGCCCCCTACATTCATGTCTATGGGAGCTGTCACGCCCCCTCCTATAGACATGAATGGAGGGGGCGTGGCATGACATCGCATCTCTGGCTCGGAAACCCAGTGTTTCCAAGACTGGAGTAGCACCCGGCACAGAATGCCCGGTGCTGCACGGAGATTGGGGGGGGGGGGGGTCCCAGCGTTGGGACCTTCATGATCAGACATCTTTTCCGCTATCCTTTGGGTAGAGGATAAGATGTCTGAGGCACCATACCCCTTTACGGCTGTTTACACATGTTGCAGCTAATTAGCAGTACTGCAACTGATTACCACATTCGTTTTTGCCGTGTTTTACCACAAGTGACCGAAATTTGTACTTCAATTTTAGAGCAATTACGTCCATTTGTTGCAAAAATACACGTGGTAATTAGTTGTGTTACCACTAATTAGTCACATGGCCTAAGTTGGAAGGTGTCTTAAAGGGGTACTCCGGTGAAAAACTTTTTTTTTTTTTAAATCAACTGGTGCCAGATAGTTAAACAGAATTGTGAATTACTTCTATTAAAAAAATCTTCCTGTACTTATTAGCTGCTGAATACTACAGTGGAAATTCTTTTCCGTTTGAAACACAGAGCTCTCTGCTGACATCATGAGCACAGTGCTCTCTGCTGACATCTCTGTCCATTTTAAGTCCAGAGTAAAAGGAAATCCCCATAGCAAACATATGCTGTTCTGGACAGTTCCTAAAATGCGGAAATCAGGATAATTTCATGCGGAAATTGCGTTGGAAGTCGCACGGATTTGAAATTCAAAAAGCACTTGCTGAAAGTGCTCTGTGTATTCATGCAGAATTCATATGGAAATTCTGCTGAAATTCTGCATAGATGCGGAATTCCAGGGACGCATTAATTGGCTGGAACGCCGCATCTTTCTGTGGATTTACAGCATATTTTACGCTGTAGATCCGCCACTGAAGGACCTCTGTATGGTGCCTTTACATGTGCCTGCTCGGAGCGACAATAGGCCGCTACGTGCAGACTCGCACATCGCTGTGTGTCTGCTCGTAGCGGCGTATTGCCGCTCCGAGCAGGCACATGTAAAGGCAGTATATAGAGGTCCTTCAGCGGCGGATCCACAGCGAAATACGCACGGAAAAGCCGCTCGTCTGAACGTACCCTAATTGTGATTCTGCCGTGCTGTGCACACGTGCGTAATTTCTGCCAGATGCTTTCTGCATGACTCCACAGCACAGATGGAATACATGCTGAATTCCGCACAATTTCCTGGAATTTCCGCAACCAATTCCGCACAGATTTATTCCCCATTCACTTCAATGGGATTCCACAGCTGAAGTCCGGAAAAATACAAGACCAGGCTTATATTTTTAGGGAGCGCAGAAAGCGGCATTTACGTATCCAACATTCCACAGCAGAAATTCTTCTGTGTGAATGACCATGCTGAATCTCATTAAAGTCAATGGGCAATACATTTTTGCAGAATTTTGCGCACAAAATTCATGCGGAATTCTGTGTGGCATTTCCCCCTTGTGAGCGGCCGTACAGTTCCCTTCTAGCATTCCGCCCTGAGGTTGTGTTCACACGGTAAAAATTCCATTCGGAATTCCGCTTAAAGGGGTACTCCGGCACTAAGACTCCTCATCCCCTATCCAAAGGATAGGGGATAAGATGTCAGATCGCCGGGGTCCTGCTGCTGGGGACCCCCGGGATCTACCATGCAGCACCCACCTTTAGCGGCTTCCGGAACTGCTGGAGGTCCTCAGGCTGAGTCCATCTCGACCATGAGGACGGAGTATAGTGACATCAATGCCCCGCCCGCTCAATGCAAGTCTATTGGAGGGGCATGACAGCTGTTACACCCCCTCCCATAGGCTTGCATTGAGGGAGCGGAGCGTGATGTCACAATGCTCCGTCCCCGTGATCGCCAGTAATCAGACCCGGAGTGAACACGCTCCGGGGACTGATTCTAACGGGGTGCGGCGTGGAAGATCACGGGGTCCTCAGTGGCGGGACCCCCGCGATCAGGCATCTTATCCCTTATCCTTTGGATAGGGGATAAGAAGTCTTAGCGCCAGAGTACCCCTTTAAAAAATTCTGCCAGAAATTCCGTTTTAATTTACTGCCCATTGGCTACATTGGGATTCCGCTGTTGCTTTCATGCCCGCCGCTTAAATTCCACGTCCTGCAAAAATATAAGACCAGTCTTCTGTTTAGCGGAATTCTGCATTGAAGTCAAATGGGCTTGAATTTCGGCGGAATTCTTTGTTCTGAAATTCCCGAATTAATTTCCGCCCAAATTCGGGCAGAATTGCTACGGAATTCCGCAATTCTGTTCAGCGAGCTTTGCATAACGGAATTTCTGTGGAATTGCGGAAATTCCGTCACGTGAACGTGCTCAAATTATTATAAGTTTTTATTGATTCCAAAATGAGTTGTTCTTATGCAGTGGTCTCCAAACTGTTGACCTCTAGATGTAGCAAAAACTACAACTCCCAGCATGCCCGGACAGCCAACGGCTGTCCGGGCATGCTGGGAGTTGTAGTTTTGCAACATCCGGAGGTCCGAAATTTGATGACCGCTGTTCTAATGAATATGTAAGATTATTTATACAATTGATAGAAGATTTCCTTTTTGCACATGTAGCAGAGCTGAGTGTGTCAATTTAGCAAAACGGTTTGCACTCTGTTACCTGAACACACAAAAAACACGGTTAATTGACATCTTGAGCTCTGCTACATCTGTATGGAAGAGTGGGCGTTCTCAGACTTGACTTCCACAGTGCAGGCTGCCTTCATAGTTCCCTGTTCAGTATCAGGTAATGCGGTGCCAGGGAGCGAGTGTACAATGCCACTGCCCACGTTGGTGCACGTAGGAGGAGGCTACAATGGGCTGATGTTCGGCTGTTGGTGTGGTTAATGGATTGTGTGGGCGGAAAGAGGGAAAGAAAACAAAACAGGAACAGGATGAGTGGGTCCATTCGGAGGCGCTGAGCACGTCACCGCGCGCACATTTAGCTCCTGGACACTGTGTATCCAATCTTCAATTATACCTTACTCCAGTGGAGAACATTGTATCCATCATTATGGAGCGCTGAAACATCTGCACACAAGGATGAATGGAGGGAGAACTTCTTGGCAGGAATCAATTTTCCTTTGTTCTTTCCGTCGTAGGGCTGAGGCTACACACACAATCAGTCACATGTCATGGCTGCATGATTTAAAGGGGTATTCTGGTATCTAAAAACTGTATCTAAATAAGACTATCACCCCGAGATCTAAAACACGCTAATTTAGTCACATTAGGTACTGGCTTCCTGTCAGGAAGTTGTGTAGTCCTCTCATTGTCAGAGTGGTGTTGTCCCTGCAGCTCCCCGGCTCCTCCCTCTCTCCTGGAAGGAAGTTGTGTAGTCCTCTCACTGTCAGAGTGGTGATGTCCCTGCAGCTCCCCGGCTCCTCCCTCTCTCCTGGAAGGAAGTTGTGTAGTCCTCTCATTGTCAGTGTCGTGTTGTCTCATCAGCTCTCCGATTCCCTTTCTCTCCTTAAAGGTAATTGTGTAGTTCTCTCATTGTTAGTGGGGGGTTGTCTCAGCCGCTCCTTGGCTCCCCCCTTTCTCCTGACAAGAAGTTGTGTAGTCTTCTCATTGTCAGTGTGCTGTTGTCTCATCCGCTCCTTGGTTCCCCCCTTTCTCCTGACAAGAAGTTATGTAGTCTTCTTGTTGTCAGTGTGCTGTTGTCTCATCTGTTCCTTGGTTCCCCCCTTTCTCCTGATAAGTTGTGTAGTCCTCTTATTGTCAATGTGGTGTTGTCACAGCAGTTCCTGTCTCTCCTCTCTCTCCCAACAGAAATTTGTGTAGTCTTCTCATTGTCAGTATGGTGTTGTCTCATCAGTTCCCCACTTCTCCTTATCTCCTGACAGGAAGTTGGGTAGTTCGCTCATTGTCAGCAATGTGTTGTCTCAGCAGATCCTTGGCTCCTCCCCCTCTTTTCCCACGAGATGAGTTATCTTCTGCTTCCTCAGGAGGCATGGCTGGATCTTGATTTTGAGCTCCAGCCCCACCCCTGAGTCCTGTCATCACCTCTGACCAGCCCCTACAGCCTACATCCCCATCTCCCTGTCCTATATACATATTTATCTTTATTGGGACATTTAGGGAGAATAGGGTGTGTTTACATTACAGCATGCTGCCATGTGCTGAGTAATGCCTCAGGCAGAGAAGCAGTCAGGGAATGAGTACAGCACGTGCTGCAACCTGCCATGTCATACAATGTTTCGCAGCAGCTCTGGGCGAGGAACTAGTAGGAGTGGTGTGGGACATGAGTAGGCAGGGTGGGAGGACAGAGAGGAAGAATTGAGAGAAAACAATGCATTCTGGGAATTGTAGTACTGGGCAAGTGCTTAATCAGGAAATACAACCAGCACTGAGTCCCTCCTGGGCTGAAGATTCCACACAAGGGGGCAGATTAATGAAACTGTCTAAATACAGTGGGGATAAAAAGTTTGGGCACCCCAGGTAAAAATTTGTACTGTATTAATGTGCATAAAGAAGCCAATGAAAGATGGAAAAATCTCCAAAAGGCATCAAATTACAGATTCGACATTCTTATAATAGGTCAACAAAAGTTAGATTTTATTTCCATCATTTTCACTTTCAAAACAACAGAAAACTAAAAAATGGCGTCGCCAAAAGTTTGGGCCCCCTGCAGAATTTATAGCATGCACTGACCCGTTTGCAAAGCTGAGACCTGCCAGTGTCATGGATTGTTTTCTATCATCATCTGGGAAGACCAGGTGATGTCAGTCTCAAAGGTTTTAAATGCCCAGACTCATCTGTCCTTGCCCCAACAATCAGCACCATGGGTTCTTCTAAGCAGTTGTCTAGAAAACTGAAACTGAAAATAGTTGACACTCACAAAGCTGGAGAAGGCTATAAGAAGATAGCAACACCTTTTCAGATGTTAATATCCTCTGTTCGGAACGTAATTAAGAAATGGCAGTCATCAGGAACAGTGGAAGTTAAAGCAAGATCTGGAAGACCAAAAAATATATCAGACAGAACAGCTCGCAGGATTGTGAGAAAAACAATTTAAAACCCATGTTTGACTGCACAATCCCTCCAGAAAGATCTGGCACTGGAGTTGTGGTACACTTTTCCACTATAAAGAGATACTTGTACAAATATGGTCTTCATATAAGAGTCATCAGAAGAAAACCTCTTCTACGTCCTCACCACAAAAATCAGCATTTGAACTTTGCAAATGAACATATAGACAAGCCTGATGCATTCTGGAAACAAGTTCTGTGGACCGATGAGGTTAAAATTTTCGGCCGGAATGAGCAAAGGTACTTTGGAGAAAAAGGGGAACAGAATTTAATGAAAAGAACCTCTGTCCAACTGTTAAGCATGGGGGTAGATCAATCATGCTTTGGGGTTGTATTGCAGCTAGTGGCACAGGGAACATCTCACGAGTAGAAGGAAAATTGATTCAATAAAATTTCAGCTAATTTTGGATGCTAACTTGATTCCATCTGTGAAAAAGCTGAAGTTAAAGAGAGGATGGCTTCTACAAATGGACAATGATCCTAAACACACCTCGAAATCCACGGGGGATTACATCAAGAGGCGTAAACTGAAGGTTTTGCCATGGCCTTCACAATCTCCTGACCTCAACATAATTGAAAATCTATGGATAGACCTTAAAAGAGCAGTGCGTGACAGACAGCCCAGAAATCTCAAAGAACTGGAAGACTTTTGTAAGGAAGAATGGGCAAAGATACCTCAAACAAGAATTGAAAGACTCTTGGCTGCTACAAAAAGTGTTTACAAGCTGTGATACTTGCCAAAGGGGGCAGTACAAGATATAAATTCTGCAGGGTGCCCAAACTTTTGCAGACGCTGTTTTTTTGTTTTCTGTTATTTTGAAAGTGTAAATGATGGAAATAAAATGTAACTTTTGTTGACATATTATAAGAATGTCTATTCTGTAATTTGATGCCTTTTGGAGATTTTTCCATCTTTCCTTGGCTTCTTTATGCACATTAATACAAATTTTTACCTGGGGTGCCCAAACTTTTGATCCCCACTGTGCCTAATTCTCCAAACTGTGGACATCCAGCTTAGGCAAACCTACAACTCCCAGCATGCCCGGACAGCCGTTGGCTGTCCGGGCATGCTGGGAATTGTGGTTTTGCCAAAATTTACAGTTTGAAGAATAACTGCTTTTGTTGTCCATAGCGACCAATCACAGCCCAGCTTTCATTTTTCAACAGCAGAATACAAAATGAAAGCTGCTCTGCGATTGGTTGTTATGGACGACACAAACAGTTCTTTTAGGCAGTGCCCTAAATCTCCCATGGTTTCCATGACAACATAGAAGACGACAGAATCATCAGAATCAATCAGAATCAATCAGTGGTGCAGCCTCAGGCTTTTGGGCCTGTAACTTCAAGCCACGATATTTCAGCTTAGATGGAAGATATTATTAAACAAGTTTTTTTCACATTTTTTTTATGTCTAGAAAACATTGATTCCTTTTTCAGCATGTAATGTCAAAGTAAGAAAATTAAATGTATAGAATTATAGCTGCCCAATAGTATGTGAACCCCCAACTTTACATCTGCATCCTCATTTATCACTATTTTTTATTTTTTTTTATTTCCATATCAAATTTCTATAAATTTTTTCCTCATATTCTTCAATGGGATTTTCTGGTGTTTTGTTGTTACTATTGCTTTATACTCTTTTGCTTACTGTAGTTATGTTTTTTATATGTAATTAAAAAAAGTTTACATTTTATTAATAATAAATAATAACACATAATAATTGAAAATATTTAATAAATAATAATAATAATTTATAAAGAATAGTTATTATTATTATTTTTATTAGTAGTAGTATTATAAAAAATATATTAAATTAATACATGATAATAATAATAAATATTATTATTCAAAATCATATTTAATCAATAACTAATATTATTATTATGTATTAATTAAATATTATTTGTTAAAGTAATTAGAGATGAGCGAACTTACAGTAAATTCGATTCGTCACGAACTTCTCGGCTCGGCAGTTGATGACTTATCCTGCATGAATTAGTTCAGCTTTCAGGTGCTCCCGTGGGCTGGAAAAGGTGGATACAGTCCTAGGAGACTCTTTCCTAGGATTGTATCCACCTTTTCCAGCCCACCGGAGCACCTAAAAGCTGAACTAATTTATGCAGAATAAGTCATCAACTGCCGAGCCGAGAAGTTCATGACGAATTGAATTTACTGTAAGTTCGCTCATCTCTAATAGTAATAATACTAATTATCAATATTATAAAAATTATATTGAATTAATAAATAGTAATCATCATAATAATAATAATTATTATGTATTAATTAAATATAATTTGTTATAATAATACTACTACTATTAATAATAATAATTATTGTTATTATTAATATGATAAAAATGATATGTATTAAATTGATAAATAATAATAATAATCATAATAATTATTATTATATAAATTATTGTTAATTATGTTTTAGGGAACCTCTTTATAAGTAGTAGTATTGTGGCAAATCTTTGGCACCCAGCGTTTATCGGAGCCATTATGTAGTTGGTTCTATCCATTGCCACTTGATGCATATTATAATTTATTTAACACACCTGTTAATGATTGTGAATATTTTTTATTTTATTTTTTACATTTTCCTCTTTTTTTTTTTGTATTTATTATGGATTTTTTTTTTTACAATTTTTAACTTTTTTCAACTATACCGTGATCGGGTTTTTATCGTCAGGTTTTATATAACTGCTCCTATAGATCCTATTACAGGGTCCATTAATTTTATAGCATCCTATTTAACACGCTGTAAATAATCCATTAATTGTACGGTTTGTTTATACATGTAATGGGAAAGGGTGGTAAGGAAATTAATGGGAGCCATAATTAAAATAAAATGAATTCATGATGAAAGCCGAGGGGAACGGGAATCATGTGCAAACATTAATGCTATTTTAGAAATTAGTGGAAATATGTGTAAAAGAGCTGAGAAACCATTATAGGCCATTAGGCCGTGTTCACACGTTGTGGTTGTGTCGCGGTAATTTCATGTTTAGTTCCCCGTCATTTCCGAAATGGGGCAAAAATGCTGTGGTTTTACTATGGTTTCAGGAATTATGGCAGCATAATCGCCTAACTCCAGCGTTTCCCAACCAGGGTGCCTCCAGCTGTTGCAAAACTACAACTCCCAGCATGCCCGGACAGCCTTTGGCATTCTGGGAGTTGTAGTTTTGAAACTGGAGGCACCCTGATTAGGAAACACTACCTTAGTCCTCCACACGGTGGAATCGTGCAAAAAAAATTTTTCGGGGATTCTGTTGCACTACAGTTCTTTTGTTTTCAGTGGGATTCTGCTGCGCTGCCCACACAGCAGAATTTCACCAGCAAAAACATCTGCTGCAGAAATTCCGATTTTAGCCGTAGCAGAAGGGATTGACATGTCGATTCCAATTCAAAAATGAACATGTTGGCATTGCTGTCAATGGGGATGGCACATGCCCGTGCACTCCAAGACTAAGTACACACTACGAAATCTCCATCCACGAAGATTCCATCCGCTGCAGGCACCGTCGAACTTCTTTGGCGCAAGAGTCGAATGGGCATGCGCCGTCACCAATTATACCTGCGCAGTCCATGCAGGATTTCCTACGAATGAATGAAGACGCTCATTCTTATGGCAGGTCCGAAATCCAGTATTTCTACGGCGGAGAATTCCGCAGCGTGAATGGTGCAGAAGAACACTGCTGAAAAGAATGGGAGGCTGCCACTAGGACATTTTTTTGTCTGAATTTACCCTTAGAAAATTGGCTAACCCCAACAGGTTTGCCCGGTTGGCAGATGAGGGGGATGCCATTTCAGAGCTAGCAGTACTGCAGTAAGATACTGCCTCTGACCACCAGGGGGGGTCTGCTCCAGTAAGGAGGGAGGAGTACAGGGCAGGCCAGACAGGTACTGGTAGTGGGGGACACAATTATAGGGGGACAGACAGGGTGATCTGTCACAAAGACCGGAATCACCGAACAGTGTGTTGTCTTCCTGGTGCTCGATTTTTTTATAGAAGTAATTTACAAATCTGTTTAACTTTCTGGCACCAGTTGATTTTAAAAATAAATGTTTTCAACGGAGTACCCCTTTAAGGCAAGGACCTCCAAGGTAATGTTTTCTGAAATCTTACATGTACCACGAGCCGCACCAGAGAGGCAGCGGGAGATAAGGGAGGTAAACAAGTGGCTCAGAAGCTGGTGTAGGAAGGGGTTTGGGTTCATGGAGAACTGGGCCGACTTCGCGGTCGGTTACCGGCTCTACCGTAGGGACGGGCTGCACCTCAATGGGGAGGGTGCAGCTGTGCTTGGGGAGAAGATGGCTAGAAGGGTGGAGGAGTGTTTAAACTAAGGACTAGGGGGGAGGGAACCTACAATGTAGAGGGGGAAGATAGTGTAGATAGAGAGGGGGGACTTATTAATGTACCTGGAGGTGAAGCGGAGGGAGGGGTTAGAATAGTTAATAGGGATAGGAAAAAAAACATACACCATTGAATTGCATGATGACTAATGCCAGAAGTCTGTCCAATAAAACTGATGAACTGGAGTTGATAATGTCTGAGGAGGATTATGACATAGTGGGTATAACAGAGACTTGGTTGGACGATAGCTGTGACTGGGCGGTCAACATACAGGGTTATAGTCTATTCAGGAAGGATCGGACAAAACAAAAAGGGGGAGGAGTTTGTCTTTATGTAAAGTCCAGTCTGAAGGCCGCACTGCGGGCAGCAAATCAGAATGAGGTGATAATAATGGGAGACTTTAACTATCCTGATATAAACTGGGAGACTGCGACCTGTGAATCTCATAAAGGAGACAGGTTTCTGAGTATAGCTAAAGACAATTATCTGTCCCAAAGGGTGCAGGGCCCGACCAGAGGGGGCGCCCTTCTAGACTTAAATGGGCACTGTCAGATACAAAAACTTTTGATATGTTGTGAACCAATAGGTTTTCCAATTGCTTCAATATTTCATATTGAAAAAGCCAGTCAAACAACTGCCCCCCCCCCTGCCTGCTTGGACACATACAAGTCCTGCTGTGTCCATGCATCATCACCTATGTCATGGACACACTTCCTTGATTGACAGCTGTGAGCGCAGGCCTCACACCTGGAGGAAAAATCCTCCCACTGTCCGCTTGTGTCCCGCTACTGTCAGTGAGAAAAAGCTGGGAGTTGTAGTTTTGCTAATGCTAGGGGAGGTGTGAGCAGACAGCATACTGAGGGAGGGGGCGGAGACCTGCACAGTGAGGCCACGCCCCCTCCCTTTGAGAGGAATTCAGACTAGTGAGCTAAATTAAAAGTGTATTAAATAAATAAAGGTGCTAGACACATAAAAATGTGATGTACATGGTCAGGATTAGGTACTGAGTAATATATTTAAAAAATGTTTTTTTGTTGGATCTGACGGGTACACTTTAATATTAACCAACAGACCTGATAGAGTAACTAATGTGCAAGTAGAACCTAGGAAATAGTGATCATAATATAATACATTATAACTTGTTCTTCAATAAGGGAATCTTGCGAGGGGCCACAAAAACAATGAACTTTAGAAAGGCAAAGTTTGACCAACTCAGAGAAGCCCATAACAATATAAAATGGCATAATGTCCTCAAAAACAAGAATACTGACACTAAATGGGAGACTTTTCAAAATATCTTAAACTCTCACTGTAAGATGTATATACCTTATGGGAATAAATGGGTCAGATTATTTATTAATCTAAAAGACAGACCCCTATTTTTAATATTCAGGGACTCTATAGTAACAGGGACTGTTCCCCAGGACTGGCGCATGGCAAATGTGGTGCCAATATTTAAAAAGGGGACAAAAGGTGACCCCGGAAATTATAGGCCTGTTAGTTTAACCTCCGTTGTATGTAAATTGTTTGAGGGTTTTCTAAGAGATGCTATTTTGGAATATCTTGATAAAAATAAATGTATGACCCCATATCAGCATGGCTTTATGAGGGATCGGTCCTGATCAGCTTTTATGAGGAGGTGAGCTCCAGACTGGACCAGGGGGAATTGCTGGATGTCGTTTATCTGGATTTTTCCAAAGCATTTGATACGGTGCCACATAAAAGATTGGTGCATAAAATGAGAAGGATGGGGCTGGGTGTAAGTGGGTAAGTAACTGGCTCAGTGATAGGAAACAGAGGGTGGTTATTAATGGTACTTATTCTGATTGGGTGACTGTTACTAGTAGGTACCACAGGAGTCCGTTTTGGGTCCTGTCCTATTTAATATATTCATTAATGACCTTGTAGAGGGGATGAATAGTAAAGTAGCAATGTTTGCAGATGATACTAAACTGTAAAGCGGTAAACACTATAGAGGACAGTGCACTGTTACAAATGGATCTTGATAGGTTGGAGGTTTGGGCTGGGAAGTGGTATTAAATAGGAGAACACTTGGGACGACTGACGTGGAAAAGGACTTGGGAGTCTTAGTTTACAGTAAATTTAGCTCTAGTGGCCAGTGTCGGGCAGCTGCTGCCAAGGCAAATAAAATCATAAGGGGCATCAATAGGGTCATAGATGCCCACGACAAGGAAATAATTCTACCGCTGTACACTGGGCACCAGTGTACAAGAAAGAGATAGTGGAGCTGAAGAGGGTTCAAAGATGGGCAACCAGAGTAATACGGGGAATGGGAGGACTACAGTACCCAGAAAGATTATCAGAATTAGGGTTATTTAGTTTAGAAAAAAGAAGGCTTAAGGGCGACCTAATAACTATGTATAAATATATCAGGGTACAGTACAGAGATCTCTCCGTGATCTATTTATACCCAGGAATGTAATCGCTGGGGTCCCCTGCAATCTCCAGGACCCCGGCGCTCGCTCTCAGGGAGGAGCATGTGTCGTCAACCAGCATTCCATTCATTTCTATGGGAGCACTGATGATGCCCGAGAGCTGTACTAGAGTCTTTTCAGTGCTCCCATAGGAATAAATGGAGCGTGTGCTGGCTGCAGCACGTGCTCCTCACTAAGCGCCGGGTCCCATCCGGTGATCTCGGGAGGGATAGGGGATAAGTTAACTTTCGCTGTAGATCTCCTTCAACACAAGTATTAGGGTCCATTCACGCTACAGGTTTTCCAAGCGGAATTCCACTGCAGAAAATACGTTGCAGCAGCCTCCCATAGTATTAAGGGTTACTGTGTGGTGACCCACAGTGTATGGTGGGACCACGGGGTGTAGCGGTGTAGGTGGTGGGGCCAGATGCTATTAACCCCTGGGGCAAGATGTTGTTAACCCCTAGTGTTCGTGATGCCAGGATGTGGTTGTATGGTGTAGGGCACCACCGACAACCAACCCAGAAACGGCATATATTAAATGAGAGTCCAAAGCAGGTTTTGATGCAACTGGAACTTTACTGATGAAGGCAATATAACAGTCTTTACAGAACCGGGACACAGGGAACCTCTCAGGCTTGGACTTGTAGTAGTAATAATGATGACGCAGACCACTGTACTACTGTTATGACTTTGGTAGGGACAGTAGAGACTGCAGACTTGTAGGCTTTGGCCTAGCTGGACTGGACTGAACTTGTACAGGACTGGTGCTTAACTGTCCAGGAACTAAAGAGAGCAATGTGGAGACTACAGACCCTTATATATCAGGGGCTGGACTAAAGCCCATTGGTAGCTGGTTGCCTGTGGTTACCTGTGTCCCTGGAACTCTGGGTATCAGGTGATCACATATCACATGACCATGTCACATGACCTTAGGAAGGTCCTATACAGTTTAAACATCCTAATAACCTTGGCATATAGTTTATATTCACTGTACAATACCGATAATAAACATACATAATTAAAGTACAATAGAAACCATAATAATGACCTAGGGGAACCCTGCAGGAGAGCCCTGTGGACTTGAGGGACTCTACCTGAAGGGACTTTAGGAACTGTACAGAACCACGTTCTGTACCGGGATGCGACAACTGCGCCACCGTTCACCCTACGGAATCTCTGTAGCGTATGTTCCCCCAATGGAAATTCCAGCCCCTGCCCGGGCATGCTAGGATTTGTAGTTTTACAACATCGGGAGTTCCACAGTTTAGAGACCACTGCTGTACTGTATCTGCTGTCCACCAGAGAAAATGAAGCAACATATTTTCAAAGTATTTCAAAAGTCCATCCCCCCCCCCCCCCCCCCAATCCTGTCTTGCTATGTGGATAGTGATAAGGGGCGGTTTGAGTTTTTCGGATTTCATCACGTCCTCATGTTGCGAGCCGTCAGATTTTTCCAAGGAACTCAAATATTTCTTGTAAGCGCCGGCTCCCTTCTGTTATACAGGGTGATGGTATCTTGTATATTGCTTCCTGTCACCGTATGGCTCGGAGCTATTTAGAGAAAGAGTGCGGTGGTCTGGCGTCGTCGTAGAAGGGGTTATCGCTGCAGGCCGCATCCAGGGTCTGCAGGCTGACTCCACCGCAGGCTCCTTGTCATCATCTGCCTGGATGTCCTAGCTGAGATCCTTTGATGTGTTCACCTTGAAGCGTTGTCTTTTACTGGAATCTGTATAAATGTATGTTCACGTGTAGCAGAGTTGTGTTTGTCACCATGATACCTTCAACGTCTCGTGTGGTTTTATATAGGACTGCAGGTAAATGTAGTGTATTAGATCAGGGTTTCCCAACCGGTGTGACTGCAGCTGTTGCAAAACTACAACTCACAGCATGCCCAGACAGCCTTTAGCTGTCCGGGAATGCTGGGAGTTGTAGTCTTGCAACAGCTGGTGGCACACAGGTTGGGAAACACTGCTAAAGATACAGCAGTTGCTATTGGGCCTATTCAGGTTCAAGAACATTGCATATTGTATAGCAATACTTGTCCAGAGCACATTTGCCCTGGGCTGTGTGTAGCAGAGTGAGGGAGGAAGTTCTCCCCTGTATGGCTTCAGATGATGTCACGCCTGCTGGGGAACGCCCCTTCCCAGTCTGTGAATCTGACTGAGACTGAGTAGAAAATACCAAACAATATCAAGGTAGAAAACTAAAAAATTATAAAAATAAAGGCAGGGGGTGGTTTATCATGATGGGGGCAGTGACTTGGGAGGATTATAACATTTAACAAGATCATGACATGTATTCTATAAAGGGGTACTCTGGTGGAAAATAAATGTTTTCTAATCTACTAGTGTCAGAAAGTTATACAGATTTGTAAATTACTTCAATATAAAAATCTTAATCCTTCCAGTACTTACCAGCTGCTGTATGCTCCACAGGAAGTTGTGTAGTTCTTTCCAGTCTGACCACATCGCTTTCTGCTGATACTTCTGTTCATGTCAGGAATTGTCCGGAGCAGGGATCAATCCCCATAGCAAACCTCTCCTGCTGAAAGGCTTAAGATAATTTACTAATTTACTTGTATAACTCTCTGGCACCAGTTGGTTTGAAAACATTTTTTTCCCCTCAGAGTACCCCTTTAATCTTGTCTTCAAGTTAAGAAGTTAAGTGCACAATGAGTATTGAGTTTCCCTGGCCCCTCCCTTCAGCTATGATTGACAGCAATAGCATCCAATCAGTATACGCTCCAAGCTGTCAATCATGGCTGATAGGAGGGGATTGGGAAAGGCACTACGACAGAGAGTTGAGGGCACCTAAAGATAAGAGCCCGCCTCCTGGACACATGCTAAGATGGTAACTTAGAGACTGAATTATATGTTTCTCAGTTAAGCACGTTGCATGACCAAAACAAATAGTCCCTAAATTTTGTATAAAGAGAAAAATTTCCTGAAAGTCGATTTAGTTGAATCTGCCATTGTATCACCCAAAGTGCCCCGATTGCCCTGAAATGACACTTTGAGGTATCCAACTGTATCCAACCTCTTTCATGCCAAGGCAGCATAACCCTAACTTTACGTTAACCCCTACCTAACCCTTATTCTCATTATTGGCTGCCAGTTTAAGCAACATGCCCAAAACAAATCCCAAAAGTTTTAGATTCCCTAAAATCTGAATTTATTTGAAAAAAAAATGCTCTGAATTGATTTACTGATCTCTAGGTGATACTTGAAGCTCCTGGGCTCCAATGCAAGATCTACAACAGAGCCCCGCCACCTACCGTGTACCATTTACACTAGGGTCATCCTTTATGTCAGGGGGTCCACATACATTTGCTAGCTGTTCACTTTCTATAGCCATGCCACCAAATCTCTGATTTTTTCGGCAGTCTGTCCCTCTCAAATCCATACATAAAGGGGACTCTTTGTAGTGCTGATCAGTTGGGGTCCTGGAGGTCGGAACAGGGCCAACTCTGCCTATAGGCAAAATAGGCAGCTGCCTAGAGCACCCTCTTGATGGGGGGGGGGGGGGGCGCTCTGCCTGCCCCAAGAAAGTTAGACAACCAGCATCCGAACCACTCACTCAGCCAGCAGAATGAGGAGGAGGTTTGTTACAGTGTGTCACCCCAGAAGTAAGTTGTGGTGTGTCAAAGGGCAGGCCAATGGGCAGTGTCAAGGGGCAGGCAATACAGTGGTACCTCAACATACGATGGTAATCCGTTCCAAATGGACCATCGTTTGTTGAAACCATCGTATGTTGAGGGATCCGTGCAATCTAAAGTAGAGGACAGTGGTCTACAACCTGCGGACCTCCAGATGTTGCAAAACTACAACACCCAGCATGCCCGGACAGCCAACGGCTGGGAGGTCCACAGGTTGAAGACCACTGGTATAGAAAGTTATACTCACCTGTCCCCGCCGCTCCGGACCGTCACCGCTCGTCACCGCTGCCCTGGATGTCGCCTTCCATCGTTGTCGCCGCGTCCCCAGGGTGTCCCCGACGCTCCGGCAAGGCTTCTGCTTATCCGGCATCCGCGCTCTCCGTCGCCACCATCACGTCGCTATGCACGCCGCTCCTATTGGATGACGGGACGGCGTGCGCAGCGACGTGATGACGACGATGGAGAGCGCCGACGATGCAGGGGATCCCGAAGAGGACGCGCTGGAGCCCCGAGGACAGGTAAGTGATCGTCAGCGGACCACACGGGGCACCGTAAATGGCTATCCGGTGGCAGCTGAAACAGTCTGCGCTGCCGGATAGCCGTATATGCGATGGCCCCAACATAAAAATGCATCGTATGTTTATGCTCCCTTCAACATGCGATGGCCTCTGAGAGGCTATCGCATGTTCAAATGATTGTATGTCGGGGCCATCATAGGTCGGGGGGGTCACTGTATTAGCTTTTGCATAGTGTAGCAAAAATCCTTGCACCAGCCCTGGGTCGGATCCCTACCAAACACAAGCCTGAAAGAGTTATCCAGGAATAGAAAAACAGAGCTAATAGCTTCCCTATTTCCCTTTTGCAATGTTTTCCAACACGTGTACCTCTGAACTGCCTATTTAACTCTCAACTAACATCTGGCTGAAGAGTTTTGGGCCCCAAAAATGCTGTGCATTGAGTATGGTGATTTTTGGGACAACTTTTTTGGGGATTTCCAGTCTAGGGGCTTATTTACATGGAGGTTTGTCCGCCTGAAATTTTTTTGGGTGGACATAAAGTGGGCGGCAGAATAAGTTGTTGCTAAAACCACTCAGAAATGTGGTGTCTTCGGCGGCAGCAATGCATTTCCAGCCGGATTCCGCTGAAAGAATGAATGTGTTAATTCTTTCAGTGGAGTCTGGGATATGCAGATGGGATATTAAGTCGGCATATGAGAATGTTTTATGATGATGGGATATGGGAATGAAATATGTGGACAGGATATGAGGAAGGGATATAAGGTCGGGATATAAGTATGAGATAAGACGTCGGGGTATGAGAACGAGATATGAGCCAGGGATATGAGGACGGCATAGGAGGTCCGAAAATGAGGTCAGAATATGAGAAAAGTTATAAGGATGGGTTGGGAGGTCAAAATATGAAGTCAGATTATGAGAATGGATATGAGGTCAGGATAAGAGGACAGGATATTAGGGACAAGATATGTGGATGAGGTCGGGATCTGAGGACGGAATATGTTGATGAGATATAAGGTCGAGATATAAGGAAGGGATATGAGGACGAGTTATGAGGCCGGGATATGATAACGGGACATAAGGAAGGGATATGAGGACAGGATATGAGGTGAGGATATAAGGACAGGATGCAGTATGAGGATAGGATATAAGGAAGAGATATGAGGATGGGATATAAAGCCAGAATATGAGGATAGATATAGGTCGGGATATAAGGACAGGATATGAGGGCGAGGTATGAGGTCAGGATATGAGGGACGAGATATGCCATCGGTATCTGAGGACAGGAAATGTGGATGAGTTATGATGTCGAGATATAAGGAAGGGATATGAGGATGGGATATTAGGGCGACATATCAGAATGGGACATAAGGAAAGGAGAGGAGGATAGGATATGAGGACGAGATATGAGGGCGAGATATGAGGTTGGGATCTGAGGATGGGATATGAGTTTGAGATATAATAAAGGGATATAAGGCCGGGATATGAGGACGGGACATAAGGAAGGGTTATGAGGTCGGGATATGAGGATGGGATATGGGGACATGATATTAAGATGATATATGAGGACGGGATATGAGGGCGAGATATGAGGTTGGGATCTGAGGATGGGATATGAGTTTGAGATATAATAAAGAGATATAAGGCCGGAATATGAGGACGGGACATAAGGAAGGGTTATGAGGTCGGGATATGAGGATGGGATATGGGGACGTGATATTAAGATGATATATGAGGACAGGATATGAGGAAGAGATATGGGGTCAGGATGAGGACAACAATGTCAATGTTGCTTTTTTTTAAAAGTGGGGAACAGCAAAAAAAAAATCCCATAGAAAACAGTGGGAGGCTGCTGTAATGGAATTTCTGAGCTGAATCTTTCAGCTGGATGTTGGACATTCCGCCTTGTATATTGGTCCCTAAAGCCTCAGGTTTAGGAAATGCTGCTACAAGGGCTGCAGAGGTAGCCGGTGCATGAGACTCCCCAGGGGCCAGTTATAAAAGACGCACGGTATATGGAGGCTGGGGGTCCAGTGGCTTTAGGTCACACCTCTGAACTATTTGGATAGTGCAGATAAACCTTCTTTTTCCAGCCCGGACCACACTTTAAAACTTACTTAGATCTTAAAAATTCTTATTTATTTATTTTTTGTTTATTTACATCACTTTAGCTATTTATGAAGAACATGCACCATTTTTTATATATTTGGCATAGTTAAATGTGACGTATAACCAGTGTGAAAAACCACTTAAAATACACATTCATTTGTGTTTCCCAACCAGTGTGCCTCCAGCTGTTGCAAAACTACAACTCCCGGCTTGCCCGGACAGCCGTTGGCTGTCCGGGCATGCTGGGAGTTGTAGTTTTGCAACAGCCAGAGGCACACTGGCCTACAATGATACATTTCCCCCATTGCCCCCTAGTAAAGACTGTTCCAATAAACAAGGTTTGCGGTCAGTAGAACTCTACTGGACTTTTAAATACGTTGTAATTCCAGCCATATGGCCACTAGATGGTGCCAGAAGCCTTCAGCAGATTGTACCCTGTTATTAGCCGCAGTAGCAGCAGAATGTAGTGTCTTCTTGTTATCAACTCCAACTTGACTCATTCGTGTAGGGGAGCCCACATTCTGCCCCTGTCCTGGGCATCGTCTGCACCTGCCCATGTGTATGATAGAGGGGTAGAGGTGGGCATGCACCCCCAATGCCCCCTCCTCTGCACACACACACACACACAGTGACGCCCCAGTAAAGCACTTTCATGTCTGGGCACTTCTTTTTTTTTTATGATGATAGAAATGTGTAAAGTTTCTAATTATGGCGCAGAGACCGCCGGGGGCATCGGCAGCGCCACTCAGTCCTGTGCTCTCTCTCTCTCGCTTCCAGCACAACAAGCCGCTCTACTCCTTTGAAGATAACGCAGACTATGTGTACGACGTCATGTGGTCCCCGCAGCACCCTGCGCTCTTCGCCTGTGTGGACGGGATGGGCCGCCTGGATCTCTGGAACCTGAACAGCGACACCGAGGTGAGAGCTGCGACTGTTAACCCCTTGTGCGACCATCAGCTTACTCCCGGGGGCTGCGCACTAATCCCCCCCCCCCCCCCCCTCCCCTCCCCTCCGCTGTGCCAGGCACGCTTCTTGTCTTGTTTTAGTTTACATTGCTAAGTTTATATATATTTTTTTTTTATTCATTTCTAATTTGATTTTTTTTTCATTTCAACTTTATTTCTGTTTATTGTTTAAGTTTACATATTATTCTAGTTTTATTTCATTTTAATTTTAGCTATTTAGCTGTTTCGTATATTTTATTTCACGTTGATTCCTTTTTTAATTGAGTGTTTTATTTCATTTTGATCCCAATGTCCTCGTTTTGTCTATAGTTTTATATTGTTTTACGTGTTTTTATCATACTTTATCATATTTTTGTTTCATATTTTTGACAAGAGCGCAGGTTTTTTTTCACTTTTTTTTTATTTGCCAACATGTTCTTATTACTATAAGTTATTTGCTATCATTATGTTTTTTATGCAAACTTATTATTATTGCTCTTATTATTGTTATTACTTTATATCCATATACAAAACTTTTATCTTTATATAATATTTAATAGTCTTTTTATTTCCAATTGACACACATAATAAGAATTGTCATATCATAATTAATTGAACCTTTATTGGTGTTTTTTTTTTATTTCTAAGTCTAATAAGTCTAAGTCTATTTCTAAGTGTAATTCTAAGTCGTATATGTATTAGTTTAATGCTAGTATTGGTAGTACAGAACGAAAGTACTAATAGTATATACTACTTATAGTGTAATAGTAAATGCAATACTATGTAAATATCACTACTAATATGGAATTGTAAGTATATGTCATAGAATAGTAATAGTAGTAGAGGACTAAAGTACTAATAGTATACTACTAGTAATGTAATAGTTTAATACTTGTAATACCTGTAAGTGAAACTACTAATAGGTAATTGTAAGAAGTATATGTCATACTATAGTACTAATAGTATAGAACTAAAGTACTAATAATATGGTGTAGTAGTCATAGTATATGTAATACTATGTAAGTGTAAGTACCATAATGTCATTTTAATATTTTCATTAGTGTTTTATTTATAATTTCATTTTATTATTTATTAATTAATTAATTTATATATTATTTAATTATTTTATTATTTTATTTATATGTAACATTCAGCATATTATTACTACAAATTTTATTATTAATATGTCATATTCATTAAATTATTATTTATTATATTTTTTATTTATTTTATTATGCCACTCTATTAAAATTATTTGTATTAGTAGAAGTTTGTTATATTATCACAGTTACTATTTACAAATATTGAAATATTTAATGCAATATTGTTATTTTGTGTTGTCCCTTCCGGTAAAAAAATTTTTAAAAAAATAAATAAATATATATATATACACACACACAGTACAACTATTGCCCTTGTGTATTGTTAAACTATTCATATTATTTCTACATATTCATTTCATTTTAGTATTTATTATACTGATTCGTTGCAGGAATTTCTGCCACTTATCTGGTTAAGGCTTTCCGGAATCCATGTGCTTGCCACCAAATCGTCCCATTCCTTTAAATGGAACTGATTTATGGTCGCAGGAGTTTCTGCAACAAATCTGTTGCGTGTGAACAGGCACTTTGGCTGTTTTTATTTATCCTTTTTTTCTTTGCTTTTCTGTTTTCACTCTGTTTTTTGTTGTTGTGATCCATTTTTTCAACAGTTTACAGCTCAAAATTAGGCTTAAAAATGTGTGTGTGTGTGTGAACATAGCCTTAGAGCAATGTCTGCTGAATAAAATATATTTCATTCTTATAAATACCTTATATATGTATTAAGGTGATGATGATACCAGGTTTTTCCGCTAAGGCATATTTTGCACAGAAGTGTTTTTTTTTTTTGGTTTTTTTTTATGCATTTAAATTGTAGATCACATCTATAATTGTTTATAATAATTCTTAATAATTTAATATTATTATTTTTTATTATAATTGTTATTATTATTATATAACTTTTGTTATTATTATTATTATTATTATTA
This sequence comes from Hyla sarda, assembly GCF_029499605.1. Classification (NCBI taxonomy): domain Eukaryota; kingdom Metazoa; phylum Chordata; class Amphibia; order Anura; family Hylidae; genus Hyla; species Hyla sarda. Next base: position 19,299,392 of record NC_079193.1, read on the forward strand.
TTGTTATTATTATCTTAATCTGGAGCCAATAAGCCATTGCAACTGAAGTGACTGAACTTTTATGCTTTCTTTCTAATGTGGATTCCATTAAATCCTTTAATCTGGCAATAACAGACTATGAGCAGTTCTGGATTATCAGGTGTTCTGGATTTCTAGTTATTGATATAAAGTATAGAAAACTAAGGGGTCTCTTCATGGACCATCACTGTACAGCAGTGTTACCCAACCAAGGTGCCTCTAGCTGTGGCAAAACTACAACTCCCAGCATGCCCGGACAGCCGAAGGCTGTTCGGGCATGCTGGGAGTTGTAGTTTTGCCACAGCTGGAGGCACCCTGGTTGGGAAACACTGCTGTACAGTCTTGTGAGAGTCCAGATCTTCTTTCATTGCTGTATCAACCTATTAGCAATGACTTCTTACTGGTAGTGTTTGACCCTTTACTGGTAGTGCCTCTTTTCGGTTCTGTAAAAACTAGTATAAATTGAATGACCCTATTCTTCCATGTTGCGTTGGTCACCACGATGATGATGATGACAGTGACTATTAACCGCATATATATATAGATATATATATATATATATATATATATATATACATACATAAAATACAGTATAGTTGCAAAATGATAATTTTTCTAAATTATAAATTGGCAATTTAGTGTCAAATTAGTAAAATTCCCGCTGGAATTGATGAGGTTAAGTCACATGTTAATACGTTCTGTTTCAGCATTTATCTGGGAATTATGTCAATTTTTTTTCGTATTTCAAAAGATCGCTTTTATTATATTGGTAAAATGTATAAAAGTTTAATCACATATGTAATTTAATGATGAATGAAGTGTTTGAGGGTTGACGGATAATGATATTATAATTCACTCATTTCTCGCCAGTTAAAAGAAGCGGTTTGGGGAATTGAACATCTAATTATTTAGCGGAGGAGCTCAGATTTGGAGCTATCATAAAAAATTATAAAATAAAATCAGAGAATTTAGGCAGTGTGACAGTCACCTCCTTTAAGATTTGGGGGCCTAGGAGGCTGGGTAAAAATGATCTTTTTGAAGAATCTGTTTTTTATCAACTAATATTTAACTTTGCCCCATGTAAACTCTTTTTAAGGCAATTAAGAGATTTAATTATGTTATTATATATTTGAAAATAATAAAGTTTTGATGAATTGAAACAGTTTTTGAAATTACAATTTCATTGTGTAATTTAAGTTTAAATTATTTTCAAAAATACATTTGGCCAATGCACCTAAAATGCAATTTTTCTTAGAAGAAGTTTTTTTTTTTTTTCATCTTTGATTTTGCCATAATTGGAGGGCATTGCCAATTTTGTGGTTTTTTACTCAGTAGCGTCTCGAGTACAGGTAAATGACTTCTACCGTATCTCAAAGGAGACAGCATTGCAGAAGCTTTTGATGTGTTTCAGGCAGGAAGTTCAGCAGCCTTTTTAATTAGGAAGCCTATGGCTGGAGGATATATGGAAGGCGGACTGGCTAAAACTTAAAAAAAAAAAAAAAAAATCTTTTTTGGAAAATAGTTCAATATATCCTTTAGGTATTATCATTAAAGCTGAGAACTTTTTTTAGTTAGGGGGGAATAAAAAGTTGAGGCCGTATTAATTGCGAGAAATTAATTAAGAGAAAATCTGCATTTATAAACTGAAGACGTTTATATAAAAATTAATTAAATAAAACAAAGAAAAAAATTTACTCCATTAAATTACTTAATTAAGACCATAAGAGCTTTAAAAAAAAAGAAATGTTTTTTTAAAGAAGCTTAATATTATTAAAAAGACATCTTTTATTAATAATCATTGCAGTTATTTTTTTCTTTTTGACCAACTCGTCATCAATTATATTCATTTCAAAAACTTTAGTGCATTGAAAGTGACACCCGGCATTTGATCATTGTTGGCTGTCTGGGAATTTTTCTAATTTTGAGATTTATTCTTTTGTTGTTTTTTTTTTTTTTTTTTTTATAAAACATAACATGTTGCCCATTATGGTCTAAATATAAAAATACAATTTATATATAAACTTTTTTTTTTTTTTTTTTTTTTTTGAGACAAGTACAGTAATTTTCTGGAAGTTGGGATACTGTTTCACATATTAAAAATATACATCATTGTTTTGGCCTGGCCACAAAACCATATGTTATTTTTTTAACTTATTCTGTTAGGGCATTGGATCCATATTTTTAAGTAATAGCAGCTTCAACCAATATTGTTTTTCAGATATTTTACATCAACCTCAGTTGTACTATAATAAATGGGAGTCTGCAGAGTAACAGCGGGCAATACCAATTGAAATGATATATTCTCTGGAAAGGGGGACGGATAAAATAACCATGTGACTGGGGCCATTCAGCAAAACTCAAGACTTAATTCCATAATTACAGTATAGCTTAAATCACATGTAGAAACCATCAAAATCATTCCTTGCATACTTGATACATACCAAATTTTCACCAAAATTTCTAAATGTTTTACATTTTTTAAAATCTAAATGTCAGATTATTATTTTTATTCATTCGGGGGGGGGGGGGGGGGGGGGTGTTGTCAACAGCTGCTTCTATTTGTACACAGTCCTGGCCACAACTGACATGTTAAGGGTATGTTGTAGACATTTTTGAGATTGAAAATCAGCCCTATTCACGTGTTTCTATGGCACAAAGAATTTTTTGCAAGCCCAATTCAGAGGAATGGGACAGCCGTAAAAATTTCCGCAAACAAATCTGCCGAGTGTGAATAAACCCTAATAACATGTTAGGAAAGCCCTGCATGGGGAAATAGAGGTATTCTGCAACCAGTCGAATGTGGCCCGGTACAATAGTATGTGTATTAAATAAAATAGTAGTCTCATCTCTCCCAATTGCTACCCCATACAATTGCTAAAGGACTGTGTCAGTACAGTAGTTTAACTCACATTGAGAATTGTAGAGTACTCGCGGTTCACCAGCCTGCAGAATTGATGGCTCGCCATGCTGAGTGCTTTTGTTCCAAGGAACAGAGGTTCACTTTCATAGTCTATACTGAGGGAGCTGTGACAAAAAAGAGATGCTGTGAGCATCCAGATATTAACGTGTCAGGCAAAAAAAAGTGCACTGTATTTAGCCCAGACATTTTTCTGTATGGAGTGGAGGGGCATTAGGACAGCTGGCATCCTACAGGGAAATTTGCACTACCACTGGTCCTACCCAACTCACTGTTTTTATTTTATTTTTTTTGCAAGCTGTATTTTAGCAGCAGCAAAAAGGCCTCTTTATCCACACTGCTACAGGGGACTTATTCAATCTTAAGGTTGTGCAAAGTATTTTGCACCAAAACGAGCTCAATTACTGTGAAGAAAATTGAAAAAAGTCATGAATGCATAAATACAGTTCAGAATGGGAATAAATAAACATTCAAAAATAAAAGAACATAAATAAAGAAGTAGCATAGAAATAAAAGCTGTAAAAAAGGTATAAAGTTTAAAAGAAAATCCCAAAAGTTATTGGCTTTTATTTGGTTGGACATTTGTTGCTATGTGTTCTTAGGCCTCATTCACACAAGCGTCTTATAATGTTTAAAAAGTCATTTTCAGGCTCAAATACAAATAGTTGATGTTTCCCTATATTGTCCTGTCTATATTTGTCATGTATGTAAGTTTTTGTGTTTTTTATTTTTATTTTTTGCCTCATCTTCTCCCATGTAGATATCAATCTTACTTTATAGGCAACTTTGCCTTTTTGAGGGAAAATCTTACAAAAATGTGGACAGTGAAAGAATATTTTTTGGTGCTAATCTGAAAAACAGACATAAGAAGTTGGAATCGAAGACTTTCCACATTTCCAGGACTAGTTTGACAGCAGGCTTATGGGCGTGAGGTCTTAGGGTGTATTCACTTGTCCGTCACATGTTTCACCGTTAGTTGCTGTGGTTTTCGACTTCGTGACCACACTGAATAAATGTGTTTTACCTGTAAAAGTCACATGGGAAAAAACTGAATGGTAAAATATGCAGATTTCTTCCAGTTGTCTTCAGTGGCATGGCACCCTACCTAACCGTTACACCCTTTCTTCTTTATATCATAAGTTTTAAAGGGGAACTCCGCCCTTAGGCATCTTATCTCCTATCCAAAGAACAGGGCATAAGATGTCTGATTGCAGGGGTACCGCCGCTGGGTACTCCCACGATCTCTCCTTCAGCACCCCCCCCCAAACCGCCACAGCCCCCCCCCCCCCCCGGGTGATCTCTCCTTCAGCGAAGATCGCTCCATGGCTGATGACGGGCGATACAGGGGCCGGGGTACGTCACGGTTCAGCCCCCTCGTGATGTCACACCATGCCCCCTCAATTGAAGCCTATGGGAGGGGCCGTGACAATCTTTGCTCCGTGCAGCTCATGAACGGGGGTGCTGCAGGAGAGATCGCAGGGGTCCCCAGCGGCAGGACCCCCACGATCAGACATCTTATCCCCTATGCTGTAGATAGGGGATAAAATGTCTGGGGGCAGAGTACTCCTTTAAGATCTTAGTGGTTCAATATTTAGCACATTAGTCAAATCATTGTTTTTGTCGAGTTAAATGAGCATCTGATGAAGATGGGAATTTAGCCTTAGATTGTTGGTGGATATATGAAGTTTAAAGGGGTATTCAAGTTATGAAAAACTTTTCTCCCACCCCAGAATGGGGCCCACGATCTCCAGAACGTGTCTCAGCATTGGCAGCCCACTCAGCCAATCAGGCGGAAAACTTCTGTGGCCGTTGATTGGCTAAGAGGGCAGTCATTGTTTGTCTTGTAAGATGGAGGCCAGAGTGATTAGTGGGTAGAGACAGGGCCCATTTGGGAGATCACAGAGGGTCTGTGTGGAATCCTGGCAGTAATTGTTTAATTTCCCTGCAGCGCCATGACAGAGGAAATAAAGCCTAACACATTGCCCATTCCCAATAGGTTGTCTGTGTAATGTAGGCCAATTGAGGTCCTTCAGTATGAAGGCACTCTTTATAACCATTTTTGCACAGCAGAGGACCCCCCTAATACCTTTTTATACCCTGATAGGACCTGGAATACCCCTTTCATTTTTGAGTTTCCTTCCATAATTCATGGTTTCTTTAATGTTCTATGGACTTAGCAGTTTTGGTGTAGGGGAGGGAGTATATGTCAGTTCTAAACTCCACTCAATACTCATTTGCGTTCATAGGGGTCCAAAAAGCTGAAATAGAGGGGCTGGTTGTTGTGGTCTTTATTTTAGCTACTAATTTTTTTTAATGTTGCTTTTTAATATTAATCTACATGAAAGACCTATATGCACAGCCAAGACCTGGAAAATAATGACAGGCAATCGTGGATTCCAATCAGGCGTACATGCTGGCAGTTGTAGTCCAGGAATGTCACAGACTTTAATTAACAAACGTTCAGAGCTGAGCAGCCGGAACTTAGCCTGTTGTGGTTTGCACTGCATACTTTTTTGGTGAATAACATGGAAAAAATGTCTGTGCCATATAGTCGTTGCCCTTTTTACTACGGAAAATATATGTTACTTTTTTTTTCTTTTCCCCAGTGGGGGATGTGATTAGAGAACAATAAATCCCTGTTTTCCCATGGCAGAAGTCATCTGTGTTACCAGGAGATGTCTGCGGGGGGCGTGCAACTCATCTAAGTGCATCGTCTGTTTCCCAAATTATTTTTGTAGATTGTATAGGATCCCAGTTTCTTGGCTACCGCAGTAATAATGTTTATGTTTTCCCTTGTCCCTTGTTATGGAAGGTCCCTACCGCAAGCACAACTGTGGAAGGAGCATCTGCGCTTAACCGTGTCCGCTGGGCTCAGAGCGGCCGAGAGGTGGCGGTCGGCGACTCCGAAGGTCGGATCTGGATCTACGATGTCGGAGAGGTATGATGAAAGTGATCCATTTATCAGTCCTGTGCTGAGCAGCCAATCAGGTGTGGGCTTTTTTTTATAGTTCTTATGTCTAATTGGCTGCCACTACTTAGTTAGTAAACTTTTTAAAATGTATTCAATTGTTGGATTACAACCAATATGGCGGACATTATGGCTCCACCCAAAGGTTGTCACTTAGCTTTCCAATAGATCTGTATGGCATTGATGCCTAGTTTTTCAGTGTCTGGTAAAGATGGGTGACAACCCTGAAAATACTTTGGTCTCCAAACTGTGGACCTTCAGCTGCAAAACTACAACTCCAAGCATGTCCCTACAGCTGTTTCATATTGGGACCTCTTGGTAACTTCCAAGGTGACAGATGTAGAAAAAGAACACTGAATATGAATATATGTGTTCTATATCTGCACATTGTAAAATCCATGTATCCATGGTTACAGTATTGTGCACTACTACACGGTAGCAGTTTGCTATCAATCTATCTCTATTTATCTATCCATCTATCATTTACAGTATCTCCCATAAGTCCACTCTTCATATTTTTGTAAATATTTTCTTATATCTTTTCATTTAACAACTCTTAAGAAATGACTCTCTGCTCCAATGTAAAGTAGTGTACAGCCTGTATAACAGTGTTTAATGTTGTGTCCCCTAAAAATAACCCAACAAAGCCATTAATGTTTAAACCTTGCCAACAAAAGTGAGTACACCCCAAGTGGAAATGTCCAAATTGGGCCCAAAGTATCAATATTTTTGAGCACTGCCTTAACCTCTTCAGGACACAGGGCGTATGGATACGCCCTGCATTCCGAGTCCTTAAGGACCGAGGGCGTATCCATACGCCCGTGGGAAATCCGGTCCCCACCGCTAGCCGGTTGCGGACCGGAGCCGGATGCCTGCTGAAATCATTCTGCAGGCACCCCGGCACATCGCACAGGGGGGTCCTGAGACCCCCCCCATGTCGACGATCGGAGAAAATCGCATGTCAATTCAGACATGCAATTTTCTCCAATTCCGGGCTGATTAGGTCTCTGGCGACCCGATCACCTGGAAAATAGGGCTGATTGGAGTTGTCAGCAACAGCCCCGATCAGCCTAAGGGATAGGAGTGAGGTCGCAGAGCTGCGATCTCCTCCTATCCCCTGCCATTAGTCAGAACGGAGTTCTGACCAATGGCAGCGCAGGAAAGGACCCCGTTCTGCCCGCCCCTGGATGTCGAGGGGATCTGTGAAGAAGATGGAGGCCGAACCTGCAGGAGAAGATGCCTGGGGACCCGGGATCTTCGCTGGAGCCTGCTGGATACTTGCTCAGGTAGGGAATCGACGGTTGGGAGAATTGAAAGTGAAAGTAAAACGATCTTTACTGTGGCAACCACTAGGAAGGCCAAACTGCAACTCCCAGCATGCCCAGACAGCCAAAGGCTGTCTGGGCATGCTGGGAGTTGTAGTTTTGCAACATCTGGAGGGTCACAGTTTGGAGACCACTGTTACAGTGGTGTCCAAACGGTAGCCCTCCAGATGTTGCCAAACTACAACTCTCAGCATGCCTCGACTGCCCAGGCATGCTGGGAGTTGTAGTTCTGTAACATCTGTCCCTTCAGATTTAGCAATTTTCATGACATTTTTGAAAATTGCTGCTCTATTTTGAAGCCCTCTAATTTTTTCAAAAAGCAAAAATATGTCCATTTTATGATGCCAAAATAAAGTGGACATATTGTATTTGTGAAGAAAAATAAAATTTATTGCGAATATCCATTTTCCTTATAATTAGAGAGCTTCAAAGTAAAAAAAAATGCTACATTTTCAAAATTTTCATGAAATTTTGGGATTTTTCACCAAAAAAGATGCAAGTAACGCCGAAAATTTACCACCAAAATAAAGTAGAATATGTCATGAAAAAACAATCCCAGAATCAAAATATTCGGTAAAAGTGTTTTCGCGTTATTAATTCGTAAAGTGACGGTGGTCAGAATTGCGAAAAAGGGCTCAGTCCTTAAGGTGAAAAAGTGCTGCGTCCTTAAGGGATTAAAGGATAAGTACCATGAAGAAAAACTTATCCCCTATCCAAAGGATAGGGGATAAGTTTTATATGGCGGGGGGTCCGAGCGCTGGAGCCCCCATGATCGCCTGTTTAGAGCCACGATTCTACAGCACAGGAGCGTGTCACTACCCCCGCCCAAAACGGAGGCCACCACGCCCCCTCTATAAAGCTCTATGGGAGAGCCGAAGATTGATGAACTGCTCTCCCATAGAGCTTTATGGAGGGGGTGTGGCGGCCTTCGCTTCTGGCGTGGCGCTCCTGTGCTGGAGTATCGGGGCTCCAAATAGGAGATTGCGGGGGGGGGAGGGGGCCCAGCACTTGGACCCTCTGCGATCTAAAATTTATCCCCTATCCTTCAGATAGGGGATAAGTTTTTCTTAATGATACTTATCCTTTAAGCTTCATGGATATGGAGTTCACCAGATCTTCACAGGTTGTCCCTAAAGTCCTCTTCACTCCTCTATGATGACATCATGGAGCTGGTGGATGTTAGAGACCTTGCACTCCCCTTCCTTCCATTTGAGGAGGCCCCACAGATGCCCAATAGGGTTTAGGTCTGGAGACATGCTTTGCCAGTCCATCACCTTTACCCTCAGCTCCTTTACAAGGCAGTGGAGGTGTTTGGGGTCATTATCATGTGTGAATACTGCCCTTTGGCCCAGTCTCTGAAGGGTTCATGCTCTCTTCAGTATGTCACAGGACATGTTGGCATCCACGGTTCCCTCAATTAACTGTATCCCCCCAGTGCCAGCAGCACTCGTGTAGCCCCAGACCATCACACTCCCACCACCATGCTGACTTTAGGCAGGACACACTTGTCTCTATACTCTTCACCTGGTTGCCCCCACAAACGCTTCACACCATCTGAACCAAATAAGTTTATCTTAGTCACATGGGACCCCAGGACATTTCTAAAGTAATCTATGTCCATAGTCTGCTTGTCTTCAGCAAACGTTTTGCTGTCTTTCTTGCGCATCATCTTTAAAAGAGGCTTCCTTCTGGGACGACAGCCATGTAGACCAGTTTGATTCAGTGTGTGGCATATAATCTAAGCACTAATAGGCTGACTTCCCCTTACCATTCCTTTAACCTCTGCAGCAATGCTAGCAGCACTCATACGTCCATTTCCAAAAGACAGCCTCTGGATATGAATCTAAGTTTGTGACACTAAGCTTGTGTACAATTTTTTTTTATATCAACTGGCTCCAAAAAGTTAAACAGATTTGTAAATTACTTCTATTCAAAAATCTTAATCCTTCCAGTACTTGCTGAAGTTGAGTTGTTCTTTTCTGTGTAATCACAGTGCTCTCTGCTGACATGTCTGTCTGTCTCAGGAACTGTCCAGAGCAGGAGCAAATCCCCATAGCAAACCTATCATGCTCTGGACAGTTCCTGGTACAGGCAGAGGTGCTAGCAGAGAGCACTGTCAGACAGAAAAGAACAACTAAACATCAGCAGCTGATAAGTACTGGTAGGATTAAGATTTTTTTAATAGAAGTAATTTACAGATCTGTTTAACTTTCTTGAGCCAGTTAATATGAAAAAATAGTTTTTCACTGGAGTACCCCTTTAACTTCTTTGGTCAACCATGTTCTGGGTGGAACCTGTCCTGTGAAACCACTGTATGGTCTTGCCCACCATGCTGAAGCTCAGTTTCTTCGCAATCTTCTTATAGCCCAGTCCAACTTTATGTAGAGCAACAATTCTCCTTTTTTTAAGATCCACAGAGAGTTTTTTTTGCCATGAGGTGCCATGTTGAACTTTCAGGGCCCAGTATTAGACAGTGTAAGAGTGATAACACCAAATTCACACCTGAGACTTTGTAACACTAACGGGTCACATGACATTTCCACTTATGGGTGTCCTCCCTTTTGTTGGCAAGATTTAGACATTAATGACCGTGTTGAGTTATTTTTAGGGGACGCAACATTATACACTGTTATACAGGCTGTGCACTCACTACTTTACATTGTAGCAGAGGGTGATTTCTTCAGTTTTTAACCCCTTAAAGGGTACCTGTCATAGTGCAAAAAAAAGAAAAAAAGTGATATGTTACTCAGGACCCAATCCTGATCATGTGCATATAATTTTTATGTGTCTCGGGCCTATATATCCAGAGATATAAGCATTTATCTGCTGGTGAGTTACTTTTTCATTGTGCAGGCTGGAGGGGGCGTGTCAGTCTGTCTCCCTCACAGGAGCAAGCCTGGGCAGTCAGCCAATCAGTACTCTCTACTCTGTAACCCTTTCCTCTCTGGTTTTATTCTGTCATGTTACACAGAGGAAGATACTTGGAGCTTGCCTGCAGTAATCCGAAGACATTGACCCTCATTTACTTAGAAAATCGGGTTGTAAGTTTATATTTATTTCTTACCCGACTGCTTTTTTCCCCTGGTATTTATTATTATGTCGCATCCGGTTTGTCGCATGTGCGTCTTTTTCGCTTGGTTTCCAACTCCTCTGAGTTGTCGTGAAAAAATCCACAACAATTGAACAAATTCGGGTTGGAAAGCTATATAAATACGTGGGAAAGCTCAGAAATGTCGGGTTACGCCCCTTTTTCGGTTTTGGGAGAATCCACATCGGGTCCATCGGGAAAAAATTTTGCATCGTGTCGCAGACTGGCGCACAATGTCTGCGACATGTCGCAGACAAAGATGCGACAAAAAAACCCGACAAAACAAGTCGGGTTTAGAATAGTAAATGAGGGCCATTATGGTGAATTCATAACAGGATAAAATGTATAAATATAACAATAGATCTTTATAAAATTAGTGCAAGGATTTTTTAGATAAAAGTACAGCATTTTTATGAATAAATGTTCTATCTGTTTTATCTTCTCCTAGTAAAGCTGGATGCTAATCAGCATAGCTGTCACTATGTGTGTCATTCATCTTTCACAGACTCCTGAATGTCTGATCAACTTCTTTGTCATTCGGGAGTCCGAGAAAGCTTTGTCTATTTCACCATGCTGGGAGTTGTAGTTTAGTAACAACTGAAGCTGAAATGTTTGTAAATAACTGTGTTAGATCAGTGTTGCCTCCAGCTGTTTTAAAACTACAGCTCCCAAGATGTCCACACATCCTTTATCTGTAGTTTTGCATACACACAATAGAAATCTCCTATACTGGATACCAGTATGCTTTACGGCCGATATCCAGAATGCTGTAAAACCTAGACTAGTCTGTCTGGCTAAAAGACAGGCGACCCCTAGTGGTGGCTAATTTGAGCTTGAATTTCAGGTGAAAATTAATATTTTTTTTAAAAGGTGTATATTGTGAAATGTCATATTATAATGAGTCCTGCAATATATGAAAAGTTTTTAACAATGACAGTGCCTCTTTAAGGACGCAGACCTTTTTTACCTTAAGGACTGAGCCCTTTTTCGCAATTCTGACCACCGTCGCTTTACAAATTAATAACGCGAAAAAGCTTTTACCGAATATTCTGATTCTGACATATTTGTGACATATTCTACTTTATTTTGGTGGTAAATTTTCGGCGTTACTTGCATCCTTTTTTGGTGAAAAATCCCAAAATTTCAAGAAAATTTTGAAAATTTTGCATTTTTCTAACTTTGAAGCTCTCTACTTGTAAGGAAAATGGATATTCACAATAAATTTTATTTTTCTTCACAAATACAATATGTCCACTTTATGTTGGCATCATAAAATGGACATATTTTTGCTTTTTGAAAAAATTAGAGGGCTTCAAAATAGAGCAGCAATTTTCAAAAAATTCATGAAAACTGCTAAATCTGAAGGGACGGATGTTACAGAACTACAACTCCCAGCATGCCTGGGCAGTCAAGGCATGCTGAGAGTTGTAGTTTGGCAACATCTGGAGGGCTACCGTTTGGGCACCACTGTAACAGTGGTCTCCAAACTGTGATCCTCCAGATGTTGCAAAACTACAACTCCCAGCATGCCCAGACAGCCTTTGGGATCTCCAGGCATCTTCTCTTGCAGGTACCGGCCTCCATCTTCTTCCCACGATCCCCTCGACATCCAGGGGAGGGCAGAACGGGGGGTTGCCATGGCAACCCACTGTCCTGCTCTGCCATTGGTCAGAATCAGTTCTGACCAATGGCAGGGGATAGGAGGAGATCGCAGCTCTGCGACCTCACTCCTAGCCCTCAAGATGATCGGGGCTGTCCCTGACAGCTCCGATCATTGCTATTTTCCGGGTGATCGTGTCACCAGAGACCCGATCAGCCCGGAATAGCAGAAAATCGCATGTATGAATTGACATGCGATTTTCTACGATCACCGACATGGGGGGGTCTCAGGACCCCCCCTGGGCGATGTACCGGGGTGCCTGCTGAATGATTTCAGCAGGCATCCCGATCCGGTCCCCAACCGGCTAGCGGTGGGGTCCGGAATTCCCACTGGCGTATGCATACGCCCCACGTCCTTAAGAACTCGGTATGCAGGGCGTATGCATACACCCGGCGTCCTGAACAGGTTAAAAGGAATAAAAATGTGAGGGGTGGACTCACTTATGGGAGATACTGTATATCATGTTATGGGTGGACTCACTTATGGGATATACTGTATATAATGAGAGGGGTGGACTCACTTATTGGAGATACTGTATATAATGTGAGGGGTGGACTCACTTATGGGAGATACTGTATATAATGTGAGGGGTGGACTCACTTATGGGAGATACTGTATATAATGTGAGGGGTGGAGTCACTTATGGGATATACTGTATATAATGTGAGGGGTGGACTCACTTATGGGATATACTGTATATATAATGTGAGGGGTGGAGTCACTTATGGGAGATACTGTATATAATGTGAGGGGTGGACTCACTTATGGGAGATACTGTATATAATGTGAGGGGTGGAGTCAATTATGGGAGATACTGAATATATAATGTGAGGAGTGGACTCACTTATGGGAGATACTGTATATAATGAGAGGGGTGGACTCACTTATGGGATATACTGTATATATAATGTGAGAGGTGGAGTCACTTATGGGAGATACTGTATATATAATGTGAGGGGTGGACTCACTTATGGGATATACTGTATATATAATGTGAGGGGTGGACTCACTTATGGGATATACTGTATATATAATGTGAGGGGTGGACTCACTTATGGGATATACTGTATATATAATGTGAGGGGTGGACTCACTTATGGGATATACTGTATATATAATGTGAGGGGTGGACTCACTTATGGGATATACTGTATATAATGTGAGGGATGGACTCACTTATGGGATATACTGTATATATAATGTGAGGTGTGGACTCACTTATGGGAGATACTGTATATATAATGTGAGGGGTGGACTCACTTATGGGATATACTGTATATATAATGTGAGGGGTATAGTCACTTATGGGATATACTGTATATATAATGTGAGGGGTGGACTCACTTATGGGATATACTGTATATATAATGTGAGGGGTGGACTCACTTATGGGATATACTGTATATATAATGTGAGGGGTGGAGTCACTTATGGGATATACTGTATATATAATGTGAGGGGTGGAGTCACTTATGGGATATACTGTATATATAATGTGAGGGGTGGAGTCACTTATGGGATATACTGTATATATAATGTGAGGGGTGGACTCACTTATGGTAGATACTGTATATATAATGTGAGGGGTGGACTCACTTATGGGAGATACTGTATATATAATGTGAGGGGTGGACTCACTTATGGGATATACTGTATATATAATGTGAGGGGTGGACTCTCTTATGGGAGATACTGTATATATAATGTGAGGGGTGGAGTCACTTATGGGATATACTGTATATATAATGTGAGGGGTGGACTCACTTATGGGATATACTGTATATATATAATGTGAGGGGTGGACTCACTTATGGGAGATACTGTATATATAATGTGAGGGGTGGACTCACTTATGGGATATACTGTATATATATAATGTGAGGGGTGGACTCACTTATGGGATATACTGTATATATAATGTGAGGGGTGGAGTCACTTATGGGAGATACTGTATATATAATGTGAGGGGTGGACTCACTTATGGGAGATACTGTATATAATGTGAGTTATGGGACTCACTTATGGGATATACTGTATATATAATGTGAGGGGTGGAGTCACTTATGGGAGATACTGTATATATAATGTGAGGGGTGGACTCACTTATGGGATATACTGTATATATAATGTGGGGGTGGAGTCACTTATGGGATATACTGTATATATAATGTGAGGGGTGGAGTCACTTATGTGATATACTGTATATATAATGTGAGGGGTGGAGTCACTTATGGGATATACTGTATATATAATGTAAGGGGTGGACTCACTTATGGGAGATACTGTATATATAATGTGAGGGGTGGACTCACTTATGTGATATACTGTATATATAATGTGAGGGGTGGAGTCACTTATGGGATATACTGTATATAATGTGAGGGGTGGAGTCACTTATGGGATATACTGTATATATAATGTGAGGGGTGGACTCACTTATGGGATATACTGTATATATAATGTGAGGGGTATAGTCACTTATGGGATATACTGTATATATAATGTGAGGGGTGGACTCACTTATGGGATATACTGTATATATAATGTGAGGGGTGGAGTCACTTATGGGATATACTGTATATATAATGTGAGGGGTGGACTCACTTATGGGATATACTGTATATATATAATGTGAGGGGTGGACTCACTTATGGGATATACTGTATATATAATGTGAGGGGTGGAGTCACTTATGGGATATACTGTATATATAATGTGAGGGGTGGACTCACTTATGGGAGATACTGTATATATAATGTGAGTTATGGGACTCACTTATGGGATATACTGTATATATAATGTGAGGGGTGGAGTCACTTATGGGAGATACTGTATATATAATGTGGGGGTGGAGTCACTTATGGGATATACTGTATATATAATGTGAGGGGTGGAGTCACTTATGTGATATACTGTATATATAATGTGAGGGGTGGAGTCACTTATGGGATATACTGTATATATAATGTAAGGGGTGGACTCACTTATGGGAGATACTGTATATATAATGTGAGGGGTGGAGTCACTTATGGGAGATACTGTATATATAATGTGAGGGGTGGAGTCACTTATGGGATATACTGTATATATAATGTGAGGGGTGGACTCACTTATGGGATATACTGTATATAATGTGAGGGGTGGACTCACTTATGGGATATACTGTATATATAATGTGAGGGGTGGAGTCACTTATGGGATATACTGTATATATAATGTGAGGGGTGGAGTCACTTATGGGAGATACTGTATATAATGTGAGGGGTGGACTCACTTATGGGATATACTGTATATAATGTGAGGGGTGGAGTCACTTATGGGAGATACTGTATATAATGTGAGGGGTGGACTCACTTATGGGATATACTGTATATATAATGTGAGGGGTGGACTCACTTATGGGATATACTGTGTATATATAATGTGAGGGGTGGAGTCACTTATGGGATATACTGTATATAATGTGAGGGGTGGACTCACTTATGGGAGATACTGTATATATAATGTGAGGGGTGGAGTCACTTATGGGATATACTGTATATATAATGTGAGGGGTGGAGTCACTTATGGGATATACTGTATATATAATGTGAGGGGTGGACTCACTTATGGGATATACTGTATATAATGTGAGGGGTGGACTCACTTATGGGAGATACTGTATATATAATGTGAGGGGTGGAGTCACTTATGGGAGATACTGTATATATAATGTGAGGGGTGGACTCACTTATGGGATATACTGTATATATAATGTGAGGGGTGGAGTCACTTTTGGTATATACTGTATATATAATGTGAGGGGTGGAGTCACTTATGGGAGATACTGTATATATAATGTGAGGGGTGGACTCACTTATGGGAGATACTGTATATATAATGTGAGGGGTGGAGTCACTTATGGGATATACTGTATATATAATGTGAGGGGTGGAGTCACTTATGGGATATACTGTATATATAATGTGAGGGGTGGAGTCACTTATAGGATATACTGTATATATAATGTGAGGTGGTCTTTTGAAGAGACGTCACTGTACCTGTGTCCTCCCCCTCATCACTATAGTGGTGGGGACATCAGAGATCTACAATCTGCAACTTTCCTGCTGTGGTGAGGTAAGTCGGCCTAGAGGAAGAGACATCAGCCACGTTGGTTATGTTTATAATATTACACTCATAGGTGTAAACAAAACCCAAAGAGCCTAATATGTAAAGTCTAAGACAATGATGAGAAGAAAGGACTTACCTGATAATACTTCTCATGTTAGTGATGGAAATCTGACCGTGCTCCAGGACGGTGGTGACTATGTGGAGGTATTCTTATCTTAAAGGGGTTTTCTAGGGTTACATAGTGGGTTTACCTTCTTGCCTGGAGGAGTCCTGTTAATGATGTCATACATCCTACATCATCTTCTGATGAGACAACCCATTTCAGATGTGTGTCTGTTGGCAGTCAGGGTCCCATAATTTACAAAACCTAATGCAAAACCACCACTAACAGACAAATATAGTATCACGTGAAATCCATTGAGATGAATCTTGAAACCACCAGAATGGAAGCAAGTAGAAAAGTCACTGACACAGGTACACAGGGAACTCGTGATGGAACAGGGGAGGCAGGGAGCGTTCACAGGGCAGGCAACATGTTTCACGCAATCAGTCGCTTTGTCTGGCCTGTACGGCCACAGGTACACAGGGAGCTCATGATGGAACAGGTGAGGCAGGGGGCGTTCACAGGGGCAGCAACATGTTTCATGCACTCAGGCGCTTCATCTGGCCTGTATAACCACAGGTAGATAATATTCAGGCTTTATTTGGCAAGTAGAATATTCAGTGACACAGGTACACAGGGAGCTCGTGATGAAACCGGGGGAGGCAGGGAGCATTCACAGGGGAGGCAACATGTTTCTCGCACTCAGTCACTTCATCTGGCCCGTATGACCACAGGTAGATAATATTCAGGCTTTATTTGGCAAGTAGAATATTCAGTGACACAGGTACACAGGGAGCTCGTGATGAAACCGGGGGAGGCAGGGAGCATTCACAGGGGAGGCAACATGTTTCTCGCACTCAGTCACTTCATCTGGCCCGTACAGCCACCGGTAGACAGGCAGCTCATTTATTGACCTGTCCAAGGTTGGTGATGTTTTCTTTGAGATCATCATCCAGGATATGAGGGGTTAACAGTATTAACTTCATGATTCAAGGTAGTCATATACGTTAGTTAAACTTCAGCAAAACCCAACAATATTGGCAGGACTGGCCAACCATTCAATGTGTATGGGGGTGTCAATGACTCTTCCCTTAAGATAAATGTTGCGGGAAGGAAGGATCGGGCAGTTTGCTTTCAATATGTCCAATCCTTTGTGCTCATTGGAGATAAGCCACCATCAAAGGTGACTGTCAGCAGCTTATTCACCTCTCCTTATTAAAAAAACTTTCTCATTTGGCAGCTGAGTAATATACATGTCTAAAAGGTGGCAAATATATTAGATAAGCATCAACCAAACTGGTCAATAATGATGGGACCAGCCAACCATTCATGGGACAACTAAGGTGTATGGGCAACTTCACTTTTTTTTACTGGTTTGATATTTCTTCTTTTTTTTCTTTTTATATATAAATTATCCTTCAGCAAATATATCTGCCAAAATCAAAAAACATATATATACTGTATATATTACACATTATACACATATGGCCTTATATTTTCTGATAGTTGTGATAATAGACATTTGGCAGATTGTTAATAACATTATGTAAAAAGGCAAAAACTCTCTTGTTTATGGCAAAAGGTCAAACCCACCTTCTAAAAATAAATGTTGGTGATGTGTAGAGTTCATACATGCCACATATGTGTCTGCATCGGTGTTTCCCAAGCAGGGTGCCTCCGGCTGTTGTAAAACTACAACGCCCAGCCTGGCTGTCCGGGAATGCTGGGATTTGTAGTTTTTGGACAGTTGGAGTCACCCTGGTTGGCAAAATCTGGTCTACCTGAACATTAACCAGAACTAAACAGAGGAAAAATCTTTGTTATCCAGATGCAAGTAGACATACGAGTGATGGAGTTGACAAACATTGGGGAGAACAAGTACAGTGACCCCTCGACCTACGATGGCCCCGACATACGATCATTTCAACATGCAATGGCCTCTCAGAGGCAGCATCAACATACGATGCTTTTGTATGTCGGGGCCATCGCATAAACGGCTATCCGGCAGCGCAGACTGCTTCAGCTGCCACCGGATAGCCGTTTATGGTGCCCCGTGTGGTCCGCTGACGATCACTTACCTGTCCTCGGGGCTCCGGCGCGTCCTCTTCGGGATCCCCTGCATCGTCGGTGCTCTTCATTGTCATCATCACGTCGCTGCGCACGCCGTCCCGTCATCCAATAGGAGCGGCGTGCGTAGCGACGTGATGGCGGCGACAGAGAGTGCGGAAGCCGGGGAAGCAGAGGCCTTGCCGGAGCGTCGGGGACACCTCGGGGACGCGGCGACAGCGATGGACGGCGACATCCAGGGCAGTGGTGACGAGCGGTGACGGTCCAGAGCGGCGGGGACACGTGAGTACAACTTCCTATACCAGTGGTCTTCAACCTGCGGACCTCCAGATGTTGCAAAACTACAACACCCAGTATGCCCGGACAGCCAACGGCTGTCCGGGCATGCTGGGTGTTGTAGTTTTGCAACATCTGGAGGTCCGCAGGTTGTAGACCACTGTTCTATACTTCACATTGCACGGATCCCTCAACATACGATGGTTACAAAAAACGATGGTCCATTTGGAACGGATTACCATCGTATGTTGAGGGACCACTGTATTTGATAGCCACTGATTTTGCAGGTTTTCCTAGTTACAAAGCATGTAGAAGTCTGTCATTTTTATCATAGGTTCTCTTCAACTGTGAGGGACGGAATCTAAAATAAAAATCCAGAAACTCACATTGTATTGTATTGGGATTTTTAAAACATTAATTTGCATTTTATTGCATGACACAAGTATTTGATACATCAGAAAAGCGTACCTTCATATTTGGTACAGAAACTTTTGTTTGCAATTACAGAGATGAAATGCTTCCTGTAGTTCTTGACCAGGTTTGCACGCACTACAGGAGGGATTTTGGCCCACTCCTCCATACAGACCTTCTCCAGATCCTTCAGGTTTCAGGGCTGTCGCTGGGAAATATGGACTTTCAGCTCCCTCCAAAGATTTTTTATTGGGTGCTCGTCTGGAGCCTGCAAAGCCAACTCCAGGACCTTGAGATGCTTCTTATGGAGCCACTCCTTTGTTGCCCCGGCTGCGTATTTTGGATCGTTGTCATGCTGGAAGACCCAGCCACAACCCATCTTCAATGCTCTTACAGAGGGAAGGAGGTTTTTGGCCAAGATCTCGAGATACATGGCCCAATCCAAACTCCCCTCAATATGGTGCAGTTGTCCTGTTCCCTTTGCAGAAAAGCAGACTCAAAGAATGATGTTTCCACCTCCATGCTTCCTGGTTGGGATGGTGTTCTTGGCGTTGTACTCATCCTTCTTCTTCCTTCAAACACAGCTAGTGGAGTTTAGACCAAAAAGCTCTATTTCTGTCTATCATACCACATGACCTTCTCCCATTCCTCCTCTGGATAATCCAGATGGTCATTGGCAAACTTCAGATGGGCCTGGACATGCGCTGGCTTGAGCAGGAGGTCCTTGCTTGCGCGTCAGGATTTTAATCCATGACGGCATAGTGTGTTACTAATGGTTTCCTTGGTGGTCCCAGTTCTTGATAACCATAACAAGCTGTGAAGAAAACATCCTGTACTCACCCTGGGGTCACTGTAGACTGTACAGTGGTAGAAATGGCAGTATTATATTGTGATAGATAAGAGGGATACTAACCTGAGAAAAAGTTCCTTTATTCTTGCTCCAGGTTTACCATATGCTGTAAACTGGAGGAGATTATAGCAAGAAATTGTGATTGGTAATTGAGCGAAAACATGAGGAAAAGTTCATGTACTTCCATTGGGGTGATAACATGGAAAAAAAGGGATGATTACATCAAGAGAGGTTCCTTTACTTCCCTTTGGGTCACTGTAGGCGGTACAGGGAGAGAGATTGCAGTATTATTGTAATGTCGGTTTATTTGTTTTTGTGTTTTTATGTCTTGGGGTCTCTTCAGACACTCGTTTTTGTGTTTGGGCAGTTTCTGTGTAATTCTTCCTGTGCTTGGAAGAGTTAAGGTTCTCATCCTATTGCAGCTCGGGTGTGACTTTAAAAATCTAGTTCTGCTGCACAATGGTTGCTGGTGATGTGTGCAATTCTGTCCATGTCTGCTTTATCATGCACTTTGTATTTATCTTGTTATATTTCTGAGTTTTAACCATGATTAATAGTCCTGTTTATTATAAATTTTAGTCTGTGGTACATTTGTCGGTTTTTAGGTTTATTGTATGTCCGTTCTGCTTTTGCCTTGTATCTTAGTCTGTGTTCACAGTGTGTGTATCCTGACCTGTATCCCTCCACATTGTGGAGTTTGATTTTGTGGAATCTGTTCAGACCAATCCATTTCTCAGTCTAGTGTTCCGTGTTTTATATTTTTGTTTTCTTTTAGGCCAGTATCCTGATCACACGATGGAGTGTACACACTGGCTAGAAGTCTATCTGGAGTTAGTATTGTTGTCCCTCCAAGTTTGGAGTCAGGAGTCTAGTAGTTCTTTGTATGTGTCCAGAGTTGTTTGCTGATCTTTAGAGTTATAGTACATGTACGATCATAAAGTATATGATCACTGATCTAGTGTTTCCCCTGTACTTTACCATTGGTCTATAGGGTCCTCTGTGCTTACTTACTGATCTGTGTCCTCTGAACTTAATCTGTTTATGTTAGTCCAGTGTGAACAGTGTTCTATGTTCCTGATCAGTTTAGTGCTTAACATTCAGTTCTTCTGTTCATCCCCTGCATTTCCTGGTTTCTGCTGTTTACTCATTTTATACCTTGTCTAGTTCATTTATTCATATTTGCCATTTATCTGGAGTCTGGTTTCTGAACTGTTTGTTAGTACAGTGGTCCCTCAAGTTTCAATATTAGTTGGTTCCAGGATGACCATTTTATGTTGCAAACATTGTATGTTGAGACCAGAACTCTATGGAAACCTGGTAATTGGTTCTAAAGCCCCAAAATGTCATCCAAAAATTGTAAAAAGTGAGGATTAAAGAAAAATAAGTAGATAATTAATAAAGATAAAACAAGTCCTTATACATAAAAATAAGAAAGATCTGCTGGGAGCTGTAAATCACTGTCTATTTCAGTTTTTTCCATGCAGGGAGCCTCCAGCTGTTGCAAAACTACAACTCCCAGCATGCCCGGACAGCCAAAGGCTGTCCGGGCATGCTGTGAGTTGTAGTTTTGCAACAGCTGGGGGCACCCTGCTTGGGAAACACTGGTCTTTGTAGAGGACAGATAAAAATGTAACATGGAGTCGCCCTTACTTGGTGTTCAAAGGAGCAGGTAACCCTGGAACAGGTAAAGAGTAGTACAGAACATGTAATACCTCCCTGTACTGTAGGGGGCGCTACCAGACACCAGTCAGTGCATAAACTTCAGTAATACAGGTGTTTTACCAGTAAATTGCGCATTCTTATTGGTCAGTTCTTCCGGCCATTGACATGTCTCGCAGATCTGGATTGTCTGTAGTATTGTATGTTGAGTCTGGTTTCAACTTACAATGGTCCAGAAAAGACCATTGTATGTTGAAACTATTGTATGTTGAGGGCATTGTAAGTTGAGGGGTCACTGTACACTATATTCTGCCCTGTTTGCCTGTTTATATTCTCTCTGGTATATCTGCTTGTTTGGTAGTTTTCCCATTATGTTTCTGGCCTGTGACCGACTATGTTTATTATTATTTGTTTTATGCCCACTGCACTTTAGCTCAGGTAGGGACTGGCACCGTGGTTGTCGATCCGTCGTTTAGGGTGGATGGGCAAGTAGGCAGGGAGAGTGTTATTAGGGACAGCTTAGGGCTCACTTTCCCTTTTCCCCAGTCAGTCAAGACAATTATGCTGTGATAGATAAGAGGGTTTATAACATGAAGAAAGGTTCCTCTATTCACCCTCTGGGGTTACTAGATGTTGTATAGTGTTGAGCGGCATAGACCATATTCGAATTCGCGATATTTTACGAATATATGGATGAATATTCATCATGTATTCGCAAAACTCGCATATTCGTAAACATTTTTTTACTATGCGCCATAAAATTAGCATGCGCATTCACGATAAAATTTGCTAGCGCAATATCGTGTGATAAAAGAGCTAAAAGAAGGGAGGGATCAATATGCAAATTTTCGGGCGCCCGCCAGTCTGACACAGTAACTAGTATTGGAGCCTTGTTTACACCACTAGCTGGAAGCAGGGAGGGATGATCACTGTGATGTGCACTGTGAAAAAAAAATGTGAATATTCGTAATTGCGAATATTTAGCGCTAAATTCGCGATATTCGCAAATTCAGGAATATGCGATATTCACGATAAATATTCGCATTGCGAATATTTGCACCCAACACTAATGTAATGTAGAGGAGATGGCAATATAATGTTGTCATAGGTAAGAAGGGTGATTACATGAAAAAAAGTTCCTCTATTCCCCCTCAGGGGTGATCGGATGCTGTAAAGGGGAGGAGATGATAGTAACAGGAGGCGATTGGTAAATGGGGTGATAACATGAGGAAAAGTTCATGTACTTCCATTGTGGTCACTGGAGGCTGTACAGTGGGAGAGATAGCAGTATTATGCTAGGATAGGTAAGAGGGCTAATAACATGAAGAAAGGTTCCTCTATTTCCCCTTCGGGGTCACCAGATTCTGTAGCCTTCGGCTGTCCGGGCATGCTAGGAGTTGTAGTTTTGCAACTGGGAAGCTGTGGCTCTTCTAGTTTTCTCAAGCATTTGAAGTTATGACATTTACATACAGTATCTCCTTGGCAGTGAAAGTGTTAAACCACAAAAAGTTCCAGTGCATTGTATCCACCCAGTATAACCCAGAATGAAGCAATAGAGTGGATGATGGTTTCCTATGATTTACACTGATGTCATGTTTCCATGTGTTGTGTGACCCCGTGTCCCGGTGTAGGGGGTCCGCTGATCCAGCTTGTTGGTTTCTGGCGGCAGTTTCCATACACAGCCGGTGATATTACACAAACCACAAATGTTACATTAATAAGGATACAGGAATGGACGGGGATACATTGTATGATTAGATGATGGGATTCTGCCCCCGAGAAATAACAGGCAAAATGTATAGAACCGAATGTTGGGGGAGGGGTAGTATGTGAGTATGGTAACATTTTATTATTGTTATGTCCAGTGGTCGGGTCACATTGGGAGTTGTAGTGTTTTATAGCCTTTATAAAGTATAACTGAGTGATATTAAAGTAACATGCAATAACCATGTCATGTTGGGGGTTGTAGTGTTCTGTGTGTAAAGTATATTAGAGTTGTATTATGGTTATGTGCAGTGTTCATGTCCTTTTGGGGGTTGGAGTGTTCTATATTAAGAGTATAACAGTACCATACTATGGTCATATCCAGTGTTTGGGTCATGTTGGGGGTTATAGTGTTCTATGTGGAGAGTATAATGGTATTGTATTAGGGTCATGTCCATTGATCGGGTCATGGTCAGGATGGTGGTGTTTTATCTGTAGAGTATAACAACAATGTATTATGGTCATGTGCAGTGGTCGGGTCATGTTGAGGGTTGTAGTGTTTTATCTGTAGAGTATAACAACAATGTATTATGGTCATGTGCAGTGGACGGGTCATGTTGAGGGTTGTAGTGTTTTATATGTAGAGTATAACAACAATGTATTATAGAGAATTCCACAGCATGCGGCGGTGTGGGAGAAAAAGGACACTTCTCTGGCGCTTGCTGGATGTGGGTCCACAATGAAGATTTCAGACTTCATCGTGGTAGAGATAAAACAGCGTTTTTATTTGAAAAAATTGGGGTAGACGGCGCATTTCGAGGGGACGGCTCCCCTCTTCATCAGGTCATAAGATGAAGAGGGGAGCCGTCCCCTCAAAATGCGTTGTCACCCCAATTTATTCAAATAAAAACGCTGTTTTACCTCTACCACTCATAAGTCTGAAATCTTCATTGCGGACCCACATCCAACAAGTGCCAGAGAAGTGTCCTTTTTCTCCCACACCGCCGCATGATCTATTTACACCCAGGACTGTATCTATAACAAGGGGGCGTCCTCTCCGTTTAGAGGAAAGAAGGTTTCTACACCAGCACAGACGGGGGTTCTTTACTGTAAGAGCAGTGAGGCTGTGGAATTCTCTGCCTGAGGAGGTGGCCATGGTGAACTCTGTAAAAGAATTCAAAAGGGGTCTGGATGCATTTTTGGAGAGTAAGAATATCGCTGGTTATGTATATTAGAATTATAGGGACACAACGTTGATCCAGGGATTTATTCTGATGCCATATTTGGAGTCAGGAAGGAATTTTTACCTCTAGTATGAGGGTTTTTTACCTTCCTCTGGATCAACTCAGTAGGGACTCATTAGGGTTATAGGTTGAACGTGATGGACTCTGATCTTTTTTCAACCTTATGAACTATGTTACTATGCTATGGAATTCTCCAGTTCTACGACCGTCCCTGGAATCCATGGTACGGACGGACACGGGCTGCTACTGCTATCCATGCCTGCCCCCTAATGTGATTTTCGGTGTTGTGCTCTGAGCGCAACCGGTAAAGTATTCGGGTCACTGGGGGTTGTAGTCTTCTATGTAGAGTGAATATAGATTTGAATTATGGTCATGTAAAGTGTTCAGGTTACTGGTTTTCTGTGTATAGTATTGTATAGATTTGTATTATGGTCATGTTAAGTGTTCAGGTCACTGATGGTTGTGGTGTTTTGTGTATATTATAGATTTGTGTTGTGGTTATGTAAAGTGTTCAGGTCACTGGGGGTTATGGTGTTCTGTGTATGGTATATAATAGATTTGTATTATGGTTATGTGAAGTGTTCAGGTCACTGATGGTTGTGGTATTTTGTATATAATATAATAGATTTGTATAGTGGGCATGTAAAGTGTTCAGGTTATTGTGGTTTGTAGTCTTCTATGTATTGTATATTATAGTTTTGTATTATAGTGATGTAAAGTGTTTGGGTCACTGATGGTTGTGGTGTTTTGTATATAGTATATTATAGTTTTGTATTATAGTGATGTAAAGTGTTCGGGTCACTGGTGTTCTGTGTATAGTGTATAATAGATTTGTATTGTGGTTATGTAAAGTGTTCAGGTTATTGGGGTTTGTAGTCCTCTATGTATATTATACTACAGATTTGTATTATAGTGATGTAAAGTGTTCGGGTTATTGTGGTTTGTTGTCTTCTATGTATAGTATATTATACATTTGTATTATAGTGATGTAAAGTATTCGGGTCACTGGTGTTATGTGTCCGTTCAGATTTGGGTAATTGATTGTAGACGAATGTATATTTTACCCTATGGTGCAGGCCATTAAAAATATCAGCGTTCTCTCTTTTCCTGATCCAACATTGTGCGCGAATGATCCTAGACGATATACAACCACTTTTATGACTTTATTAGATATTCTACAGCGGCTTTACTTACAGCCTGGGAACACGCGGGGTCAATACCGCAAGCAAAATTAAAAAATGTCTGGAGGCCGGAGCAGAGCTGTAGCATTATGGGAGTTCTTAATTGGGGAGCGGAGGGTTATATATCTCCATATTAGATATAGGAGTCAGTGTTCTAATTGGCCATTACCCAATATGTAGCACTATGATCCCGACCTATAACATGAGCCGTTGGTGACGGGTATATAATCTGCTATATGGGCTGACGTCATGCTCCCTCACGGCTTCTTCTGGTTCTCTTATTGACTAAAAAATACGACATGTCTATTATTAGTCTTGAGGGAGGAAAGGGAATGTTCTCTGCCAGTGTAACACATTAATTTACTTGCAGTTCACGAGGTGATGTATGAATCTTTACAACCATGTTATGTTAACAAGATTATTTACTCACTGCCAAAAATATAGAAGCAACATATGTAAAGGAAGGCATGCTAATTAAGAGAGCTTGTCCGGGCCGGGATAGCTTTCATCTCGCTGATATCACATCTGCTCATAGCATGCCGAGGAAGATTAACCTCAGGAGCCCCAGAGCACCGACAGCTACGAGCAAGACCAAGTGCAACGTGTGGGAAGGCGGGAGTTAATGCTTCTCGTCTGCTCCAGTTCTACCCTTAGGAGGGATGACAGAAAGACATCCACTGACATTTACCATCGGCATCCTACCAGGTATAATCATGAGGCACCCTTCAATTATTCATGGGCTCTTTGTTCAGGAGTTTTGAAAAGCCGTAGACGCGAGATGCCACTGCGGAACGAGTGCACTCATCTCCCTGACGTTCTACAGACGACCTCGGCATCTTCACCTCTACATTTTTCCACGTGATGCCAATGTCATTAGACGTGTTTGATGGAACTAGGCGTCCTACGGTTTATCGTGCAGTCATCCGGCAACTTTTTCAGTCATTCGTTTGACCGTTTTGGAAGAAAACAAACTTAGGAGAGCTGCACCCTTGGGTTCATTGCTAGTCAATGTATAGGGTATTAAAATGCATAGAAGAATATATGAATTCAAGTCCTAAAAATTATAATTCCCCGCCTGGGTTCCATGGATCCCTAAATGCTAGATATTTTGTTGTAGACACACGAGTGGTAAATTGATATCTGCTAGCTCAAAGATGGTTGGCACTTGGTAGAAAGGTAGGCAGAACATCTTAGCCAGGACATATCTTGGGCTGCCCATCCTTAAATGGGCACTCTTATTAAAACAAATTTTTGGTATTGCACTCCTTATGGTAAATAAAAAATATTTTCTATATTTTGTGTTTTAAAAAAAAGCTGCCACTAGGTGTCTCACTACTTGTCCAGAGCACATTTTCCCCCATCTCTTGCACAGACTTTGGACTCTTGCTGGCCTGACAGAAGTCCAACATCAGGAAATGCAGTCTGGAGTGCTGTGGGATGTGTGTGCAGCCTTAGCCAATCATAGCTCATCTCACAAGGAACTGCTCTGGGCTTTGTGTAGCAGAGTGAAGGAGGAAGTTCTCCCCTGTATGGCTTCAGATGATGTCACGCCTGCTGGGGAACACCCCTTCCCAGTCTGTTAGTCTGACTCAGACTGAGCAGAAAATACAGAGCAATATCAAGGTAGAAAACAAACAAATAATAACAATAAAGGCAGGGGGTGGTTTATCATGATGGGGGCAGTGATCTGGGAGGATGATAACATTTAACAAGATCATGAAATGTACTTTTTAGACCAAGCTTCCCCAGATCAGAAGAAAGAAAGGTTTCTCCATTGTTGGCAATTATTAACGTTGACATTATGGTAGTGAATAAGAATTTGCTATGTTAGACCAGAGCAGTAGAATACATAGAAGATGTTTGCAAAGGGGAATATATTGCAAATATTGATATAGGCCTCCTGATCTCCTGATTTTTTAATCAATGACCCATTGGTAAATACCCCCTTCCATTAATGTTCTGACAATGCAGTTTCCTGGAGAGGGGAGTCTGCACAGTTTTTTTTACCCAATGGAATAAGGAATGGGACCAACCAGGAGGGGGCCCCTCTCTCCAAGGACCCCAGAGCAGTCGCATGATCTTCCAATATTGTACATATGCCTTTGGACCAGAGTGACCTTTCTCACCAGCAGCCACAGCTCCTATGTTTCCAATTTTAGGTAGTTCTGCTATCCTAGGCTGCTCTCCCATAGAGATACACGGAGGAGGCATGTCGGCCACCGCTTGGCACTGGGGTCAACATGCCTCGTTTCCAGGGAGAGCCAGGGTCCTTTGCAGGAGATCACGGTAGGTCCCAGCGGTCAGGGCATAGGTTTTTCTGCATGATATATCTCCTTAAGCATTGTCCGCTGAGTTCTTGAGTCCTAAACCTAACTTATGGCAAGGGACTATTGGCCACTGGTGCAACCTAACCCCCTCCATTGTTATCTTTTTGTTGTTCACCTTTCATTGGACACAGGTAATTTGTTATCAGCTATATTATTATTATTATAAATACAGATAGATTAAAGTACAGTGCAGATAACTTTTATTCCATATCAAACAATATAAAGTGATAATAGCATGGGAGAGTAAAAACGAAGAGGCAGGTGAGTGTCATTGGTTGGGTGCCCTCCCGGTGAAGCGCTCCTGCCTCTCCCATGCTATTATTACTTTGTATCGTTTGATATGGAATAAAAGTTCAATCAAGCCCCCCCATGGTGAGTGCACCGTACTTTAATCTATTTCTATTTGTTTTGCAGGATTTATTGGGTGTAGCACCGCTGAATTGGGGATTTTATTAGTCTCTGCCTGCCCACTTTACTTGCAAGCGGATTACAGTGTGAACAGTGCCAGGCTTTTCTGCTTCTATTGGAATATATTATTAATATTACTACCAACAGTTGCTCTTTCTGTATTCTACCCTCCATCCACTCACGGTAACATCACATATACATTAATGTAGATAAAAGTTGGAATAAAACATTTGGTGATGCGTGGCGGATGCTCATGATGTCACGGCCACGCCCCGCTCGTGGCATCACGGGCAAACCCCCTCAATGCAAGTCAAGGGGAGAGGGCGTGACAGCTGTCATGCCCCCTCCCATAGACTTGCATTGAGGGGGCGTGGCCGTGATGTCACAAGAGGGACATGGCCGTGACATCCCAAGCCTCCCAGCAAGGAATTCTTGGGGGTCCCCAGCGGCAGGACCCCCGGAATCAGACATCTTATCTAAGGGGCGGAGTACCTCATTAACCTAATCTATCCCAGTTCTGAATGGCATGTAATTTTTGGGAAACTTTACTGGAAGGCAAGAGCTTGCTAGCTGACCTATTGTAAGTATAAACATTTTTACAAAATACATTTATTAAGTCAGTTGGGGTCTGAGTGTTCAGACCCAGACCAATCACTGGACAGAGCCGGGAGAGAAGTGTGTAGCCTCTGTGTCTATGTGAGAAAAACTGTCCCATTGACTTACATTATGCAACCGTCATGTGACATAGAACGGACAGAGAAAGTACTAAGCGCACACTTCTTCCAGCTGGTTCTGTGGAACACTCAGACCCTGGCCAAAACTTTTGAAATTTCTGTATGACATACCAAAAAATATTTTGAAATGAGAATGCCCCTTTGGTTGCCTTTTTAATCACTAAATGTGACCATCTTAGATATTCCTGTTCTACTGGAAATTAGCATGGTCACCTCTAATCTTACAGAACGGCTGGTGATCTGTATTACAGATAGGATGACCATGCTGGGCTTCAGTGTGACCAATGTGGGCGAAGGATCAAATTGCCACCAAAATGCATTGGAATCTGGTAACCTCTTTATAAACTAGATAAAACAGCTGGACAGTATCATTTCAAATTAGTGCTGAGCGTAAATATTCAAAATGCAAATTTTTACAGCGAATATCGGCACTTCACGATATTTAGAATATACCGATATATATTCGAAATGACGAATATTAATTTTTATTTCTTCTTCATAGTACACATCACAACAATGATATTCGAATATTCGCATATTCGAATATTTCATATATGCGAATAGGCAAATATTCCCGAACCGAATATTGGCACTTCCAGAGGACACTAATCCCTCCCTTCTTTTAGATTAAAGATTTAATTGCACATGCGCACTATGCGAATTCCATTATGAATTTTCGCATGGAAAAAAATAAGGGAACAAACATAGCGAATACTCGAATTTCGCAAACATTGGACGAATATATCGCAAATTCGAATATGGCCCCTGACACTCATCACTATTTCAAATTCCATTTAAGAAAGGGACACAACATACTGATGACCACCCATATGGTTCCACCAGGGCAGAGGCTGAACAATTCTAGTTCATATAGTAGTGTATCCATATGATGTTTCAATGCCCAAAATGGAATATGTTACAAAACAAAAAATATACAGAGGGGCACTTCCTCTAGTATTATCACCACATACATGGGGCCCCCCCCAAAAAAACCATATAAAAACACATCACTCTTCTATTGACCACTAGAAATGGTGAATTACTGCAGCACCTTGTGGAAACATCCACAGGTCAATGCTGAGATGTAAAATAGAACTCCAAAGTAGCCAGGACCAGGCTAAGGGACGAAACAGCTCCACACTCAGGGGCTCAGTCAACCAACAGGGAGTCCCAACAAATTAGAAGACCAGGCTTAGGGACGAAAAACCTCCACATTCTAGGGCTCAGCCGACCATACACCAACTAGGGGTCCCAACAAATTAGAAGACCAGGCTAAGGGACGAAACACTTCCACACTCTGGAGTACAATCGGCCATGCACCAACAAGGGGTCCCAACAAATAAGAAAACCAGGCTAAGTGACCAAACAGCTCCACACTCTGGGGTACAATCGGCCATGCACCAACAGGGGGTCCCAACAAATAAGAAGACCAGGCTAAGGGACTAAACAGCTCCACACTCTAGGGTACAATCGGCCATGCACCAACAGGGGGCACCAACAAACCAGAGGACCAGGCTAACGGACGAAACACCTCCACACTCTAGGGCGCAGTCAACCAACTAAGTTGCCTGAGGAAGGCTCTGATGATACAGAACCAAAACGCTATGCAAAAATGAAAAAATGATAGCTGTAAGTGATTGATCTCTCCCGTTCCTCTCATTTTGTGGGGCCCCGTGTTGGTATATGGTCGATTGCGATTGAGCGTGGAGCTGTTTTGTTCTTTAGCCTGTTTCTGGCTACTTTGACATTCTGTTCTACATCTCGACATTTGCCCGTGGGTGTTTCCACAAGGTTCTGCGATAGAAGAGCAATAGAAGGGTGGGGCGTATTTTGCTAAAAAAAAATTGGGGCCCCATGTACTCCTCCTAGCCACGTGGTGATGATATCTGAGGAAGCCTCCCTATATTTTTTGCTTTGTAACATATTTCATTTTGGGATATGAACATCATATGAATAGATCAGCCACCGCCCTGGAGGAACCATATCCGTGGTCATCAGTATGCTGCATCCCGTTGGCTTTTGAGTAGATTTACACACAAATGACCCCCCCCCCCCCCCCGTGTGAATCCTCTATCCTGGAGCTGGTAAGATTTGCACTGACAATTTCACTTCATATCTCAGTTTCTTTGTGACACAACGAGAAGGAAATGACACTTGACAGGACCATGAATATAAGCGCCAACCATAAAAAATAGAGGCCGAAAAAAGACGAGTCCGCAAGAAAACAAACATTTCTCTTTTTTGGCTGTAGCCGCTGAGGATGCCTCATTGTAAATGCTTTTGACAGTGCAGAGAATGGAGCTAACAACCTATTGAGGAGCTCAGCAATCATGTGCGAGGGAAGGAGAGTCCCCAGCCGCACGGGACGCCAGCACATGACTCATACTCCAGTAATTTCGCCCATCGGCCATGAAATCACGGCGCTTCAGTTACAGCTCATATTAGATGCAGTTAATGTTTTCCTACTGCACACATCCCACTATACTGAAGGCGCTTCCAAGAGATGGTTTATTAACCCCTTTATTTCTTGGAAGGTATGCCTATGACTAGTGCTGCCAACCAGGGTGCCTCCTGCTGTTGCAAAACTACAACTCCCAGCCTCTGGCTGTCCGGGTATGCTGGAAGTTGTAGTTTTGCAACAGCTGGAGGCACACTGGTTGGGAAACACTGATCTATGACATCTGATGGATTAGAAAACCTGGCTGCTTTCTACTAAAAACAGCAGCACACCTTTCTATAGGTTGTATAAAATAATACAGCAAAGCCGCATTCACCTCCATACAACTGAGTTGCAATACCAGACATAACCTGGACCAGTTATGGACAGGTGGAGTGCTGTTTCTGCAAACTTGTGCATTAAAAAATCCAGTTTACGGTAAAATTTTAACCTATTAACCCCTTAAGGACCCAGGGTTTTTCCACTTTCGTTTTTTCCTCCTTACCTTTAAAAAGTCATATCTCTTTCAATTTTGCACCTAAAAATCCATATTATGGCTTATTATTTGCTCCACCAATTCTACTTTGTAATGACATCAGTCATTTTACCCAAAAATCTACAGCGAAATGGGAAAAAAAATCATTGTGCGACAAAATTGAAGAAAAAACACCATTTTGTAAATTTTGGGGGCTTCCGTTTCTACGCAGTGCATTTTCCGGTAAAAATGACACCATATGACCACCACCTTTATTCTGTAGGTCCATACGGTTAAAATGATCCCCTACTTATATAGGTTTGATTTTGTCGCACTTCTGGAAAAAATCATAACTTCATGCAGGAAAATTTATACATTTAAAAATGTCATCTTCTGACCCCTATAACTTTTTATTTTTCCGCGTATGGGGCGCTATGAGGGCTCATTTCTTTGCGCCGTGTTCTGAAGTTTTTAGCGGTACCATTTTTGTATTGATTTTTATTGATTTTTTTTCACGTACTCCATTGACCGTGCGGTTAAATTAAAGATATATTTTTATAATTCGGACATTTCCGCACGCGGCGATACCACATATGTTTATTTTTATTTTCACTGGGTTTATTTTTATTTTTTTTATGGGAAAAGGGGGGTGATTCAAACTTTTATTAGGGAAGGGGTTAAATGACCTTTATTAACTTTTTTTTCCCACTATTTTTTTTGCAAGGTTATAGCTCCCATAGGATAACATTGATCAATGATTCTGCTCAGGCACGGAGCAGTCATTCAGCGATCGGACATGCAGGAGGAAGGTAGGGCACCCTCCTCGTGTCCTCCAGCTGTTCGGGACGCCGCGATTTCGCTGCGGTGGTACCGAACAGCCCACTGAGCTAGCCAAGGGTAGTTCACTTTCACTTTAGACGCGGCGATAAACTTTGAACACTGTGTCTAAAGGGATCAATGCCGCGTGCTATTAGGCACGGGACCTGGCCATTGTTAGAGGCCGGCCCCGACCCGCTATGACGCGTTATAGAAAGGGAGAGGACTCATAACGTACAGGTACGCCCTGGTTCCTTAAGTGGTTAACGACCAATGTCGTGTATACACATCATTGTGCTGTTAACAGTGTATGGCACGGGCTCCTGACTCTAGCCTGCGCCATACCGGGCAACCCCCAGCTGATTCCTGTAACTGAGGGGCACCGCTAACAGCCGACATGTGGCGACCGCCGAGGCCAGTTATTAACCCTGTAGATCGCAGCTGTCAAGTATCAAGATTATATGTTAGTTTGACCGCATGATGAATGGCATAAAAAGGAAACCACCCAAAATTTGTCAAATTGCTTTTTATTTTATTTTATTTTTTTTTAAATTTTACCTCACAAATATTTTCTTTTCCTGTTTTGGAGCATATGTTGTGGAAAAAAGAATGAAGATATTACAGATTACAATTGGTCCTGCAAAAAACAAGCCCTCATATGGGTGTGTAAATGAAAAAATAAAAGAGGTACAGCTATTATCACTAAGGGCGAGGAGGAAAAAAACTAAAAGGGCAACAATGGAAATTGGCCTAGTCCTTAAGGGGTTAATGCAGAAAACACATCGCAGTTCGCATAAGCATCTGTGATGTAAACCTATCCTGAAATACTCCTCCGAGTCAGCAAAAAAATCACTATGAAAAGGAACATTACAATTAATTTTATTAAATGAACGACTAATGTAAAGCTTACTTTTCCTCCTTCCCTTCAAAAGAGGTTCTGCAGCAGCTGAGATGTGTATTGTGTATGCTTTAACATGATGTCCTGGTGCTTACTCTTTATCCATTGACTTCAATAATAACTCCGTATGCATGAAAAGGGTACTCAGGTGGAAATTATTATTTTTTTAAATGAACTGTTTCCAGAAAGTTAAACAGATTTGTAAATTATTTCTATAAAAAAAATCGGATTTCTTCCAGTACTTATCAGCTGCTGTATGCTCCACAGGAAGTTCTTTTCTTTTTGAATTCCCTTTTTTTCTGACCACAGTGCTCTCTGATGACACCTCTGTCTATTATAAGAACTGTCCAGAGCAGGAGCAAATCCCCATAGCAAACCTATTCTGCTCTGGACAGTTCCCGACATGGACAGAGGTGTCAGCAGAGAGCACTGTGGTCAGACAGAAAGGAATTTCATAAAGAAAAAAAATGTCCTGTGGAACATACAGCAGCTGATGAGTACTGGAAGGATAAAGATTTTTAAATAGAAGTAATTTACAAATCTGTTTAACTTTCTAGCACCAGTTGATTTAAAAAAATAAATAAAATCTCACCGGAGAACCCCTTTAAGCTCCTGAGCTCCCCCCCCCCCCCATTGATAGATACTGACAAAGAGAAAGCATTCACTTAAATTATAAAAAATAAATGAAAAACAATTTAAAAAAAATAGAAGGATGGGAATGTAGAGGTTTTTTTTTGTGTAATACAACATTATTTACTATGTTTTTGTATACAGCAAAATTAAAGGCAACCTAAACATAAACATATAAGGGTCATGTTACTCTCATTATCATTATCATTTATAATATACATCACACCTGCTGCAGAACTTCTTTTTGAAGAGGAAGCGGAACCTTGATTTCATACTTGGATATTGAGGTACAGCAGAGTGGATGCAGCATAAGGGCCCATGCACACTACAGAATTTCTGGCCAGCGACATTCCAGCAAATTTCTGCCATGGATGTGGCTGCGGATTTGCGCAAAAGATATGCAGCAGACTGATCCATTTTTGTCACAGACTTGCCATAGACTTGCATAGCGGGGGCGTGGGGTCACATTACACGGGGGCAGAGTCATGACGTCACGATACTCCGGCCCCGTGGTCGCCCCCCCGGCTGTTTGTGAGCTGGCACCACGGCGTGCAGCTCAAACAGGTGGGTGGCGAATACAAGATTGCGGGGGTCCCCAGCGGCGGGACCCCCCCATGGTGAAACATCTTATCCCCTATGCTTTGGATAGGGGATAAGATGTCTCAGGGCCAGAGTACCCCTTTAAAGTTTGCCATACCCCTTCAATACTTTTCAGCTATTCGTCTGTGTGCATGTGTTTCCAATGGGGAAAACAGAAGTACTGGATACTGTAATTCGTCATGGCTCATCCTTCTCTTCCCCGACTTCTTCTGTTAGAGGAGAGTCGGGAGGCTGCCTTAGATGGTTGGTTGAAATCGGCGGCTTCAAATGTCTTTTCTGCAGGGTGTATGTGGGCCTTGACACATATGAAAAAAAGATAACAGCTATGGTCTATTAAAACCTGGTTACCAACCCCTTTGGGCACTGCCACTCGGTTGCCTCAGAACTCAAAAAGTGTCCGAATGTAATCGTACAGAATGTCAGACAAGAGCGTAACTCGTGCATCCAGTCCCTGAGCATTTATGGAGAATTTTCTGAAGGCACAGGATATGAGATCTCCATGAAATAAATATTTTCCCTCCCGGCTTAAAAGAAAAAAGAAAAGTTTCTTAGTAGATCGGAGTCTGTGTTATGTTTACGTGTCCTTAAAGGGTTTTCTCATCCTTGTTTCCCAGTAATCTACAAAGAAAACGATGCGGAGACTGAACTTGGGAAACAAGGCTCCTTGGAGTAGAATGACCTGAGCTGTTCTCCTCGGCTTCTCTGTTGCTTTATATCAATGACCCCTTTTATGTACATAATTCCTCATCCTCTTGTTAACTGATTTGCACACAGCAAAGGAGGGGGACGGGTAACCACAGCCCCCATTGTGGGAGCCTGGTTAAAAGCTTCTGACTAACAACTAGTCATACAACAGAAGAACATTGCTCCCTGTTTGGAAGACTAGATACCATCAGTTGTGTGATTTTTGGATGTTGGCATGGTGGGAGGAGAAACACGGAAGCCAGTTCTATGTCCTTCAAGAGAATATGTTCTATGGATCAAAACCTGAAGAGACATGGATCAGGAATTTGGTGGCTGACCAAAACACTTTGACTGGTGTTCATTATGTTTCATGTGGTTACTGAGACACTAAAGGAAATTGAAAGTTTCATCACGAACAGGGATTCTATTGGACCATCAAAGCCTTAAGAGTGATGAAATACATTGATGGATGGCCAAGAAGTCTAGTGGGTCGAAGGTGGAGGAAACAAAGTGAAGTGGGCCAAAGGTGGAGGAAAACCAGAAGTGATCTTGTGCTCAGACTTATGATGGTATCATAGAGAGGGGCGAAACTTCATCGATCTAAAGCTGGCCATACACTACTCATATGGCTGAGAGCTTTTCCTCCCGACTACCCCAAAAAAAATGCGTGCCCAGGAAAAGTTTGCATGTGTTCTCAATAAGAAAACATTGCTGTGGAGTTTCATGACTCTTGAGAACTAATGATTGGGCATATTAAAGTCCAACAGGCCCAAACCTATTTTCCACCGGCATATGTCCAAATAACTTACATCTTATACACAATGGATGGTTGGCCTGTCCAACTGAAATTGTCTGGCTTGTACAACCTACGTCTGATTTATATGGCCAATTCAAGTTTCAAAGTCAAGTGGTGGAATGAGAAGTTATCTACTCCATTTTGAGCTTCAAGCAGGCCAATTACTGGGTGTAAAATTTTATGGGATGGGATTTCATTTTCTGGATGGTAAGGAAGAACGACCTGTAATGGTGGTAATTCCACACCTGGTCCTACTACTATCGTTGAGCCTTAGGCACTTATCAGTTGCACAGATTAAGCAAGGTCACACCTATGTTGGAAGGCTCATTCCCCATTGAGAGCAGTCGTGACCACCCCCTTGATAGTCAAGCCTACAACCATGACTATAGTCTCTTAAGCGAGTGGTCTCTACGGGCTGTGAGAATTGAGCCATGGCAATCTCCTGTTTGACAGTATAGACCCTCGATAAAACAACTAATGCCACCGATAACTAGAGATCGGGGGCCTTGAAGCAACAGCTCCTATGAATGACGACAGTGCCCATTTATTGAAGAGGTCACAGGTATTTTTTAAGAACCAGGAGAATTTTGAATTTTTCATTCAATCTACCATATCTTATTTAAATTTTAAGGCTACGTGAACATTAAAGGGGTACTACCGTGGAAAACTTTTTTTTTTTTTAAATCAACTGGTGCCAGAAAGTTAAACAGATTTGTAAATTACTTCTATTTAGGGGCTATATACTACAGAGGAAATGTTTATCTTTTTAGATTTCTCTGATGTCATGACCACAGGGCTCTCTACTGACCTCTGCTGTCCATTTTAAGAACTGTCCAGAACAGGAGAAAATCCTCATAGCAAACATATGCTGCTCCTGACAGTACCTAAAATAGACAGCAGAGGTCAGCAGAGAGCACTGTGGTCATGACATCAGAGAAATCTAAAAAGAAAAGCATTTCCTCTGTAGTATACAGCCCCTAAAATGTACTGGAAGGATTAAGATTTTTAAATAGAAGTAATTTACAAATCTGTTTATCTTTCTGGCACCAGTTGATTTAAAAAAAATAATTTCCATGGTAGTACCCCTTTAAGCACTTTTTTTGGTGGGACAAGTCATATTTTAGCACAAAATATTGTTATAAAAATTGCGTAGATTTGCAAGAATTGGAGAAAGAATAAAAAAAAATCAGTTCTTTTGTGTTTTTTTTTATTTTTTAGCGTTCACTATTAGCATTTATAATGTGATGGACACATAATCTGAATATGTTTTAGGTTTTTATGTCACTTTAGTATGGGTTAAAGGGGTACTCCACTGGCCAGCGTTTGGATCATTTAGTTCCGAACGCTGTGTACGCGCTTTGGGGGTCAACCACGCCCCTCTTGCCATCAGACCACACCCCTCAATGCAAGTCTATGGGAAGGGGCGTGGCAGACGCCACGCCCCCTCCCATAGACTTGCATTGAGGGGGCGTGGTCGACCCCGTAGCACGCACACAGCATTCAGAATTAGACGCTGGACAGTGGAGTACCCCTTTAAGCTAAAGCTACTTGTAGATCTGCTCCTTAGATCATTATGTTTGCACTTAGTGACCTGTAGTAATAGTGCCCTATAGATTTAGCACTTTTAAATTTTATTTGAATCATGATTCATGGTACATCAGACTGGGCAACCGTTGGCCATTGGCCATAAGTTCCTATCATCAATGCATAGCACCAGCCTTAGATGATGGTCGACCAATTGTCCTCAACAACACAAGACGATTTCCAACCAGACTATGATGAAATCTGTACGGACACATAGTTCACCAACCAATTTCTCCAACCCATAGATGCTAAGATCGTGGGAACGAGCCATTATTAACACCATAATAGCTGCTCTTGGTGGAGACCCTACAGACATTACTGCACCTCCTGGAGCCAGTTTTATACGAAAACCTCTGCACACGTTTTACTTTTTCCAAAATATTTTTATTGCTGAAAAGATTTATGAGAACGACGTTATGGGAAACATATTGTACTTTTTAAGAAAGAATAGGTGTGTAAAATACTGCCGCCAGCCCTGGCTGTGGGCCCTGCAGAATAACGTCACCGCTCAGCTCTCCAATGGTATTTATGGCATTTTACAGTCTCCCTTTTTAGGGCCCATTCTGAGCTTATATATACAAACCTGCATTAGCGCTGGCTTCTTTAGCTGTAGAAATCTTTGGATGATCGCATAAGCCTTAGTGCCTTATTAAGACAAGGAAAAATGGCGGTATTAAGCTACGGGGTTCAATGTTATCCCTGCACCTGAAAAATATCAGGTGGGATATGGATAATGTTGGAAAATAAGCCCCATGGTGTCCTGATAGAAGCTGACTATACTCGTCATTACAAGTGACCTAGATTACCCTCATGCAACTTTAACATCACTTAAGAATTTTTCTCAACTTGAGTTGCCTTTGCGTAGAATGGGAAAACTTCTGTACCAGACTGTATGAATTGACCTCCATTCTGTTGTATTGTAGAGAAACTGTTTTACTACCAACTGTATAAAAAGTAAAATCCTATAGAAACGACTATTGCTCAAAGTAGAAATGTGCCACAAACCAAAATTAGTTAAATAAGCATTTTTATTGGTAAAAAAATTTGCGGAACAGATGTTTCTGCACAGTAAAACAAAACACTCTTATGTACTTACTGTTCCTGTGTACACTCTAGCCAGGAATTTAGCCAACTCTGTCTACCTCCCACATAGTGTAAAAGTCAAGAAGGTGTAGTGAGAGAGATATACAGTTGACTGAATTCCCGGCTAGAACGTCCTAACCACACAAGAAGTTAGTTTAATAAAGACAACAGAGCAGACAGTTTGCATCAGAAGGAGGAAAGCATAAAAAGGCCACAATTTATTTGCCAATATATGTTAATTTGTTAGAAAGTTGAAAATATATTTAATTGGCAGACAACTCTTTTAATGCCCCCATACATATTAGTGAACAGACAAAGTAAAAAACATCCTGATTTAGGCAGGACTAGATAATTGTCCAATGTGTATGGGGCTTCCCGATCGGGCACATTGGATTTCAATTGCCTGATCCTTTTGTTCTTGCGGAGTTAAAGCATAGGGGATAAGATGTGTAATCGTAAGGATCCCGCAGTTGGGACCCCCTCGTGATCTCTGTGCAGCGCCTAGCATTCTGTGCTGACTTCTTGTGTGGTTAGGACGTTCTAGCCGGGAATTCAGTCAACTCTAGATCTTTCTCACTACACATTCTTGACTTTTACACTATGTGGGAGGGAGATAGAGTTGGCTAAATTCCTGGCTAGAGTGTACACAGGAACAGTAAGTACACAAGAGTGTTTTGCTGCTCCAGTTACGCTGGGTTTTCGAGACAGACGTGTCATCACTCCCCCTCCCATAGATATGAATGGAGGGGGTGTTTCTGAAGATCTGCAAGACCAGACATTTTATCTCCTATCCTTTGGATAGGGGATAAGATGTTTAAGGGCGGAGTACCCATTTAAGTCACTGGCCTCCCCTCTCTCCATTCAGAACACACAAATTATCAAATGTTTGTGTGTATAGAGAGGGCCTGTAGCGATAGCTGGCGGTTGAAGGTACATTCGGAGGGCCGCAGTCTCATGTATTACAACCTTTAGCCACAGCGAGTTCAGATGAATATATCCTTGTGTATTCGGAGCGCTACAGAGAGACACAACAGCAGCTTATTGATGGTTTCCAATTAGCAGAATAAATATAATTTTTATATTAACACAAAACAGGTGCAGAGAAGCAGAATTTTGCATTTGCCGATTGTAGAGCCAATGTTAATGAATGGTAGAACGTTACGTAAGTTCATATACTTAATAGCGTATTTGAAGGTATTTATTAGTATTTGATCCCAAGGATCAGGAAACGGCCTCCGGGGGTAACATGACCCGAAAGTTTCTACTATAAATTAATGTAGACAAGAACCTGGATAAAGTAGAACAACACCAAACCCTGTTAAATGTCAATATGAAATCCTTGTTTTCCCTTTGTACTTATACGGTAATATTTATAAGGCAGAGACCCAATTACCGCGTATTAAAGGAAGGAAACAGTAAATTCCTCTCTTGACTCGAGGCCGCGGTTTATAGAAATAAACTGCAATGTAATTTCCAGCCACTGTCTCTATCCTGGACTATTTCTTCCTCTACATTCTGATTATCTGTCAATTGGTGAAAATCCTGCGCAATTTGCGGCGCGTGTTATAATAATACGGGTCACAGTCAGACCCTCCGCGGGAGATGATAAAGTTAAGGAAAAGTTAGAGCATTTTATTGACTCGGGATCTGTAAGGAGAATGGTTGTGACCGGCAAATTCTGAATATTGGATTGCCGCATATTAATGTTATTAGTTATATTAGTGTTACTAGTAGACAACATAGGGGCAGGTTTATTGATACAGTGTCAGGGACCCCTGTGCAGGCCTGGTTGCAAGGATTATTTGCCACCCTAGGCAAAAGCTAATTTTGCCACCCCTTGACCCCGCCCATTGGCTCTGCCCTTAGTTCTACACCTCCCCTCTAGCTCTATCTGTATACTGCTGCTGTTATCTCTATGGGATCAGTATATATATATAGTAGATACACTCCATTCCTAGCTCTATAAGTATGCTGCTGCTATCGCAATGGGATCAGGCTATATAGCAGTTATATACTTCCCCTCCCAGGTCTATCTGTATACTGCTGCTGCTATCTCTATGGGATCAGGATACAGTGGGGATCAAAAGTTTGGGCACCCCAGGTAAAAATTTGTATTAATGTGCATAAAGAAGCCAAGGAAAGATGGAAAAATCTCCAAAAGGCATCAAATTACAGATTAGACTTTCTTATAATATGTCAACAAAATTTAGATTTTATTTCCATAATTTACACTTTCAAAATAACAGAAAAAAAATGGTGTCTGCAAAAGTTTGGGCACCCTGCAGAGTTAATATCTTATACTGCCCCCTTTGGCAAGTATCACAGCTTGTAAACGCTTTTTGTAGCCAGCCAAGAGTCTTTCAATTCTTGTTTGAGGTATCTTTGCCCATTTTTCCTTACAAAAGTCTTCCAGTTCTTTGAGATTTCTGGGCTGTCTGTCACGTACTGCTCTTTTAAGGTCTATCCATAGATTTTCAATTATGTTGAGGTCAGGAGATTGTGAAGGCCATGGCAAAACCTTCAGTTTACGCCTTTTGATGTAATCCCCCGTGGATTTCGAGGTGTGTTTAGGATCATTATCCATTTGTAGAAGCCATCCTCTCTTTAACTTCAGCTTTTTCACAGATGGCATCAATTTAGCATCCAAAATTTGCTGAAATTTTATTGAATCCATTTTTCCTTCTACTTGTGAGATGTTCCCTGTGCCACTGGCTGCAATACAACCCCAAAGCATGATTGATCCACCCCCATGCTTAACAGTTGGACAGAGGTTCTTTTCATTAAATTCTGTTCCCCTTCTTCTCCAAACGTACCTTTGCTCATTCCGGCCAAAAAGTTAAATTTTAACCTCATCGGTCCACAGAACTTGTTTCCAAAATGCATCAGGCTTGTCTATATGTTCATTTGCAAAGTTCAAAAGCTGATTTTTGTGGTGAGGACGTAGAAGAGGTTTTCTTCTGATGACTCTTCCATGAAGACCATATTTGTACAAGTATCTCTTTATAGTGGAATAGTGTACCACAACTCCAGTGTCTGCCAGATCTTTCTGGAGGGATTATGCAGTCAAACGTGGGTTTTGAATAGTTTTTCTCACAATCCTGCGAGCTGTTCTGTCTGATTTTTCTTGGTCATCCAGATCTTGCTTTAAAGGGGCACTCCGGCGCTAAGACATCTTATCCCCTATCCTAAACTAATACAGATTCCAGGCAAGACCCTCTTAACTAATGCAGGACCTAGACAGGTACACTTAAACATATACAGACCCCAGAATAGACATCCTAAACTAATTCAGTCCACTGACCAGACTTCTTAAACTAATACACACCTGAGAAGACCTCCTAATCTAAAACAAACCCCAGAATAGACCTCCTTAAAGGGGTTCTCCGGTGCTTAGACATCTTATCCCCTATCCGCTGGGGACCCCCGTGATCTTGCACGCAGCACCCCATTATAATCAGTCCCCGGAGCAGTCTGATTACTGGCGATCACGGGGGCCGGAGCATTGTGACGTCACGGCCCCGTCTCCTCCTCAATGCAAGCCTATGGGAGGTGGCACGCCCCCTCCAGTAGGCTTGCATTGAGGGGCGGAGCGTGATGTCACACGGGGGCGGAGACGTGACGTCACACGCCGCCGGCCTTGTGGTCGGTAATCAGACCCGGAGCGAACACGCTCCCGGGACTGATTACAAACGGGGTGCCACGTGCAAGATCCCGGGGGTCCCCAGCGGTGGGACTCCCGCGATCAGGCATCTTATCCCCTATCCTTTGGATAGGGGATAAGATGTCTAAGCACCGGAGAACCCATTTAAGGAGGTCTATTCTGGGGTTTGTTTTAGATTAGGAGGTCTTCTCGGGTCTGTATTAGTTTAAGAAGTCTGGTCAGTGGACTGTATTAGTTTAGGATGTCTATTCTGGGGTCTGTATATGTTTAAGTGTACCTGTCTAGGTCCTGCAATAGTTCAGAGGGTCTTACCTGGAATCTGTATTAGTTTAGCGAGTCTGGTGTCTGCATTAGTTTTAGGTGTCTTACCTGGGTTCTGGGATATCTTTTCTGGGGTGCCTTTTACTTTGGGAGGTCTTGTTTGGAATCTGTATTAGTTTAAAGGGGTACTCCACTACCCCAGCGTCCGGAACGTTTAGTTCAGAACGCTGGGTGCGGGAGCCGTGACATCACACCCCCTCAATGCAAGTCTATGGGAGGGGGCGTGACGTCAGTCACGCCCCCTCCCATAGACTTGCATTGAGGGGGCGTGGTGTGACGTCACAACCCCCGCAGCCCATACCCAGCATTCGGAACTAAATGTTTTGGACACTGGGGCAGTGGAGTACCCCTTTAAGGAGTCTGGGTTCTCATTTTGTTTAGTTTTGTCTGGGATCTTTGTTAACTGAAGCGGTTTGGTCTCTGTATTAGTTATGAGGGTCTGTGGTCTATATGAATTTTTTTTCTGGTTTCCTTATTAGTTTAGGGGGTCTGGTCTGTCGTCTGTGTTCATTTTGAGACTCAATGTCATTTGTCACTACTTCAAAAGCCTAAAGGTTAGGGGGCACGTCCTACATAAACGGGGGGCGGGCGTATGAGAAAGTCACGAGCCTATCATTTCTTAGAATCTCTCTGACAAGTACGTGAATGGGGGGGGGCACCCAGGACCCTCATAGCCCAGCCGGTGGTGCTCGCTGTTCGCACGCTCTCTCCTGCAGGATGCATGAATAATGAGATGTAACCATTGGAGTTTATTAGCTCTTTATATGGTTCGTCAGGAGACGCGGCTCCGGAATATCTCGTGTATTTACAGTATGTCTGCAGAAAGAAAAAAAAATTCCTTCTTCTTTTGAAATCCGTAAATGTAATGACTTGGTTTTATGGAGGTTGTTAAGCGTCCCTGACTATTACTGAACTGGCCCGGTCTTTTAAGTCAGCTGAACTCAGCAGGGGGGTAAGGCGGGCTCCGGGCAGCTCCGTCCGACCATTATCATGTTTTTCATTAGAATATCAGTCCCCCCCCCCCCAAAGTGGCTGCAGATCATCAGATCCATGTGTTACGTGCTATTACCCCCCGACGAGAGTGACAGCCCGGGACGTTATAATATCAAGATGGAAAAAGGCGCTCAACGCGGCCCATTACTTCTTACAAAATTCACATTTTCTGGGCAGGCGGC
This sequence comes from Hyla sarda, assembly GCF_029499605.1. Taxonomy (NCBI): domain Eukaryota; kingdom Metazoa; phylum Chordata; class Amphibia; order Anura; family Hylidae; genus Hyla; species Hyla sarda. The sequence goes on from NC_079193.1 coordinate 19,343,602, forward strand.
TCGGACGGTTCACGCTGCGGCTAATGAGCAACTTGCAATAGAGTCCGTGTTCCGGAACGTCCGTCTCCAGCTGAGAATTTTACATTGTAAGGAAAAAAAATTAATAAAATAAAATAAAAAATAAAAACAACCCCTCATCGCCGCATCTGCTGCAGATGTCCGTTAATCTGGCGTTCGTAATAAATAATAATAGTAATAATAAACATTCTTTACTATCGGCCAATGAGAAGTCAATGCTCTGGATCACAATAAAATGAATTTACGGTAATAAATAAATAAATAAAATAAATATATAAAGAAAATTAATTTTGCCATAAACTTTAGTAATAAAGTAATGAAGCCCCTTCAGTTTGTTTTCATGTTATTCGTGTTCCTAGTCGTTAAGCAGCCAGGTTTCTGATGCCGTGTCCCTATGACAACACTTCCTGATCAAAGTGACATTGGGCTTCAGAGTAGAAATCTGATTGGGTTGCGATTAGGTCTAGATGCCCTATAACAAGTGACCACTACCACTGAGTTACCAGTGGAAGACGGCAGTGAGTGTTGCCATAGGGACGCAAGTCGATATATCCTGTAAGATTTTTTTCCCAACCGTGGTGCCTCCAGCTGTTGCAAAACTACTACTCTCAGCATGCCCGGACAGCCGTTGGCTAGCCATATACTTTAGTAATAACATGATGAAGCCCTTTTGGTGTGTTTTAATCTTATTCGTGTTCCAAGTCCTTAAGAAGGTAAGTTTCTGATGCCGTGTCCCTATGACAACACTTCCTGATCAGAGTGTCATTGGGCTTCAGAGCAGAAATCGGATTGGATTGCGATTAGGTCTAGATGCCCTATAACAAGCGACCACTACCACTGAGCTACTAGTGTAAGAGGGCAGTGAGTGTTGTCATAGGGACGCAAGCAGATATATCCTGTAAGATTGTTTCCCAAGCAGGGTGCCTCCAGCTGTTGCAAAACTACAACTCTCAGCATGCCCGGACAGCCGTTGGCTAGCCATATACATTAGTAATAACAGGATGAAGCCCTTTTGGGGTGTTTTAATCTTATTCGTGTTCCAAGTCCTTAAGAAGGTAAGTTTCTGATGCCGTGTCCCTATGACAACACTTCCTGATCAGAGTGTCATTGGGCTTCAGAGTAGAAATCTGATTGAGTTGCGATTAGGTCTAGATGCCCTATAACAAGCGACCACTACCACTGAGCTACTAGTGTAAGAGGGCAGTGAGTGTTGTCATAGGGACGCAAGCAGATACATCCTGTAAGACAGCGTTTCCCAACCAGGGTGCCTCCAGCTGTTGCAAAACTACAACTCTCAGCATGCCCGGACAGCCAACGGCTGTCCGGGCATACTGAGAGTTGTAATTTTGCAACAGTTGGAGGCACCCTGATTGGGAAACACTGCTGCAAGATCTTATTGTTTACAAAGGCTATGTTTACATGGCGGAATGTCTGATGGGAAATGCGCCGTCTCCACAGACGCCAATGCATTTTCCAGCGGATTGACACAAATTCTTTTTGCGAAGGCTGGAATCGGAATTTCTGCGGCGGAAATTCCGAAGTGTACACGGTACAGCAGAATCCCATTGAAAAACAACAGAACTCTCCTGCAACGGAATTTCCGAGCTGAATATTTCCACCGGATTTCGCTCGTTAATTCCGCCATGTGGAACTTCCTGTATTTTATAGATATTATTATTATTATAAATTTTTTTTTTACCATGTTCAGGCTAAGGCTGCGTTCACACGGCCGTCTAGACCCGTCCCGTTCTTCTCCCGTCAAAAAAAAACAAAACAAAGAATGGACAATAACGGATGCAAACGGATGTTGTGCGTTTTTATCAGTTATTGTTCCGTTAATAAAACCAAATTTTTTTTTTTTTGTTTTTCTGATCGCATCAAAAAACGGATTGAGAAAACGGATAATGTTAAAGTCTCATCCATTTCCCATAGACTTCAATGTTCAATTTACTGTATCCATTTTTTTTTTTGACGGGAGAAAAAATACCGCATGCACCGTCTTTTCTCCCGTAAAAAAAAAAAAAATATTTAAATAATAAATTAAATAATAAATAAATAAATAAATTAGCGCAAACGGATGTGAAAGGATTGTAAAAAAAAAATCCCATTGACATCAATGGGATTATTTTACAACCGTTTGTAATCAGTTTACAAGCAGCAACAACGGAACCTAAACGGGGAAAAAAAACGGTCCGGCTGACCGTGTGAACGCATCCTAAGTTATAGGGGGTCAGAAGATTTTAAACATTCTAATTTTGGTGCATGTAGTTTATCATTTTTGTAAGTAGTAAAATAAAATAAAACCTACATAAATTGGGTATCCCTGTAATTTTAGGGACCTACAGAATAAAGATAAGGCGTCATTGTTACCGAAAAGTGCGCAGCGTAGAAACGGAGTCCGCAAAAAAATTACAAAATGGCGTGTTTTTTTTTTTTACATTTCACCCCACAAATAAGTTTTATAGTTTCTCCGCAGATTATGTTGTAAAAGAAGTGATGTCATTACAAAGTACAATTGGTGACGCAAAAAACGAGCCCTTATACGGGTCTGTAGGTGCAAAACTGAAAGTGCTATAATCATTAGAAAGAGAGGAGGAAAAAACACGAAAGTGCAAAAACAAAAACTGACTGGGCCCTTAAAGGGGTACTCCGGTGGAAAACTTTTTTTTTTTTTTTTTTTTTAAATCAGCTGGTGCCAGATTTGTAAATGACTTCTTTTTAAAAAAAAAAAAAAAATCTTTACCCTTCCTGTACTTTTTAGCAGCTGTATGCTACAGAGGAAATTCTTTTCTTTTTAAATTTCTTTTTTGTCTGTTCCACAGTGCTCTCTGCTGACACCTCTGTCCGTGTCAGGAACTGTCCAGAGCAGGAGAAAATCCTCATAGCAAACCTATGCTGCTCCGGACAGTTCCTGACACTGACAGAGGTGTCAGCAGAGAGCACTGTGGACAAGACAAAAAAGAAATTCAAAAAGAAAAGAATTTCCTCTGTAGCATACAACTGCTAAAAAGTACTGGAAGGGTAAAGATTTTTTTTTAATAGAAGTAATTTACAAATCTGTTTAACTTTCTGGCACCGGTTGATTTGAAAAAAAATAAAAATGTTTTCCACTGGAGTACCCCATTAAGGCCAAAATGGGTTAAAGGGGTACTCCGGTGCTAAGACATCTTATCCGCTATTCAAAGGATAGGGGATAAGATGCCTGATCGCGGGGGTCCTGCCGCTGGGGACCCCCGTGATTTTCCACGCAGCCCACCGTTATAATCAGTCCCCGGAGCGTGTTCGCTCCGGGTCTGATTACTGGCGATCACGGGGGCTGGAGCATTGTGACATCACGGCCCTGCCCCCGTGTGATGTCACACTCCGCCCCCTCAATGCAAGCCTATGGGAGGGGGCGTGACAGCTGTCTGAAACCGTTTGTTAGAATAACGTATAATTTGACATGTTTACGGTTAACTCCGGTACCAACTTGGTGCAGGAGGTATCCGTAAACATGTCAAATTATACAAATTATGCAAATGAACCGTCTTTAACAACCTTGGTACTATCAAGGTTGTTAAAGACGGTTCATTTGCATAATCAATATGGCCACCACTCGCCAATAGGATTTACATAGCATTAATATTAATGCACTTTTTTTTTTTTATGTGTGTAATATGTGAAGTGTTAATTAAAAACCTACGTTTCTTTGCACAATGGCAGAGGACTCTATTGTGCTTTAGATTTTTATAACATAAAGGTCATAGGTCACATGAGCTGGCAGCCATCTTGTTTTAGGTGACAATACAGAAATACAAATATCCGTGTACGGTTACACTGTGACCGAGACTCATACATGGTTAATTGACGTCATTCAACCATATGGTTCGGCGGCCATATTAATTAATTATTCCTATTATTTCTATGGGGCTTTATGTAACATGCCGGTAATTGCCTCAATGTTCCTTCAAAACTCCTGAAATTTTACCCAATGTTAGAGCCCAGTACTGTGCATAACCTGTTGTAACATAAAGGTCATAGGTCACAAGGCAGCCATATTGGTGTGAACGGCACGTTTTTGAAACCTCTGCATTTCTTCAATCTCTAAAGTTACTGATTTAAAATTTGTTATATTTGGTTACACTGTGATCACAATTATGACTTGTTAATTACAAGTCTGTTGGTCACATGGTTTAGCCGCCATGTTGAATTGCGCAATATTCCACAAGCATCTTCTTCTCTGAAACCGTTTGTTAGAATAACGTATCATTTGGCAGACATGTTCATGGTTACCTCCTGTAACAAGTTTGTTAAAGCCGTTCATTTGCATAATCAATATGGCCACCGCTCGCCAATAACATTGGAGAGCATTAATAATGATATGCAGTTTGTTAAATGTGTGTAATATATATACACTGCTAATCTAAGCGTTATATTTCATTGCTCAATGGTAGATTACTCACATTTTGTACCACAATTGGCCACCATATTTGGCGGCCATATTGGATTGCGCAACATTCTGCATATGTGGTTTTCTCTGAAATTACTGGTCAGAACAATTTGAAAATTAGCATAAATGTTTGTGATCACTTCCTGTACCACAATTGATTACCAGATTTGTCGGCCATATTGGATCGCACAATATTCTACATACAGTGGCCCTTATTTACTAAGAGTGTTGTGTAGGTTTCTTTGTGGGTTTTAATTCCCTATAATTTATTTCCCACGGTATTTACTAAGGTTTCCCTACATTTTCCACTTTCCCTACAGTTTTTACACATGTTCTGACCTGTAGGGTTTTCCTCATGTCAAATCCACCACATTTTATGTGGAAACGTTAGTAAATATGTTGTTTTTTTGTGAAAATGTCGGGAACATGCCCCATTAGGAGACCACACCCCTTTCCTATGCAGTCACGCCCCTTTTTCGGGTTTTCTTAGCAAAATGGAGAGTTAGTCTGGGTTTTTTCAATTCTGGCGCAAAATCTGGTGCAGACAGAATTTCTGGCGCACAACACGACAAAACACGGTCGGGTTTGCAATAGTAAATGAGGGCCATTGTTTTCTCTTAAATTACTCGTAAGAACAATGTGAAAATTAGCACACGTGTTTGTCATGACTTTCTGTAGTGATCACCAGATTTGGCGGCCATATTGGATTGCACAATATTCTGCAAACATAGTTTTCTCTGAGACTGCTGGTCAGAACAATGTGAAAATAAGCACACGTGTTCATGATCACTTTCTGTACCTCCATAGATCACATGGTTTGGCGGCCATATTGGATTGCGCAATATTCTGCAAACTTAGTTTCCTCTTAAATTAATGATAAGAACAATGTGAATATAAACACACATGTCCAGGATCTAGGATATAAGCAGACACGTCCACCATCCCCTTCTCCACCATCAGGGGTCACAGCAATCGTGTGCTATACCCCGGCAGTGCAGCTTGGCCACCTGTATTACTGCTTGCAGCTATATTTTTACTCTTTTTTTTTTCTTCAAATTGCATTATTTTTTATATTTTATTTGCCTTTTATTTGTTTTTTATATTTTTTATTTTATTCAATTTATTTTTATTATTGACAACTCTCGTTTTGGGAATTTCACCCCCCCCCCCCCCCCCCCCTAATATTGCAATTGACAATTTTGTTAGTTTTTTTTTTTATTATTATTCTCTCTTTTTCTAAAATCCTTTTTCCCTCTTTTTTGCTTGTCAACTGTTTTAATTTTTTATTTATTTTTTCCTCTTTTTTTATTTAGTACTTCTATTGACTTTTCAGTTTTTAACTTTTTTATATTTTTAAAATTTCATATTGTTTGTTAAATATCTTCATTGTTTCTTGTTTTTATAGAGTATCTAATTTTGTTTTGTTTTTTGTTCTTTCAATTCACTTTTTTGTGGACTTTTTACATTTGTTGGGCATGCTTGGCATTGTGGTTTTGCAACAGTTGGAGTCACATTTGTTTGGAAACACTGCTTTAAATGTTTTGTTTTTTCCACAATTTTTCTTTGATTTTCCTTCCATATTTTCATCAAGGTATTCAAAGATTTAAAAAAAAAAAAAATTATCCTAAACATAAAAAAAAAAAAAAAAATCTTCACCCATTATCTCCCGACCCTTGTTGCGCTGTTCACCGGCTTGTCTCCTCTCCATAGACATTCATGTATCTATAATGAGAATTTTGTCCCGCACCATAGCCTATTCCTACTTAGCGCAATACGACTGTCCCGTATATACCGCACATCATCCATAAGCGGCTTTGATACACTTTGTGGCCCAATGAGTCACAGCGGTGACTCCTTGGTGTCGAAAGTTTGTACGCGAAAGACTGGAAAAATGACATAGCGCAAAATTTGAGAAAGGAAAATACAACTGGATATAAATCTGTCATCATGGCCGGAGTGAAGCGCGACACTGTACAGACGGTATCTCAGAGAGCGCCATCGTGCTGGTTGTGGAAGTCAGATGCACTGAGGTCATTGATGAGAGGAACGCGATGCATTTATATACATACATACGATACATTTTATATATGTATGTATAAATATATATATGTAGAAATATTTATATATATATATATATATATATATATATATATATACAATCTATCTATCTATCTATCTATATATATATAAATTACATCTGCATTGAAATGCATTAGTGTATTTAGATTTCCACCCTCACGCAACTTTGATTTTTTGGCCGGCATGTTCCCTCTTGCATCTTTTACTAAATACATCAGACTATGGGGGGCTCACTGTTGCCCCCTGCTGTAGAATGCAAATTTGCAACAGTAGGATAAGAAGGGAAGGGAACCAATGAAAACGGGCAGAAGAAACAAAGATTTTCTGTAGATAATTGTGCTGTGGAAGAGGTCGGCCATCTAACATGGTGTTTCTCAACCTAAGGGGCATCCCCTGTCCATAAGATAGACGTTAACTAGCCCTTCTTGGCGAGAGCAGAGGCTACATGTCCCCCCAATTATTGTGATCGATGTGTTTCCCTGTGGTTTGGCCTCCACGAATGACCTAGTTAAAGAAAAAAAATGGTTTCCAAATCAACTGGTGCCAGAAAGTTATACAGATTTATAAATTAATTCTATATAAAAATCTTAATCCTTCCAGTATTTATCAGTTGCTGTATGCTCCAGAGTAAGTTGTGTAGTCCTTTCCAGTCTGACCACAGTGTTCTCTGCTGACACCTTTGTCCATGTCAGGAACTGTCCAGAGCAGGATAGGTTTGCTATGGGGATTTGTTCCTGATCTGGACAGTTCCTGACATGGACAAAGGTGTCAGCAGAGAGCACGGTGGTCAGACTGGAAAGAACTACGCAACTTCCTGTGGAGTATACAGCAGTTGATAAGTACTGGAAGGATTAAGATTTTTATATACAAGTAACTTACAAATCTGTATAACTTTCTGGAACCAGTTGATTTGAAATGCTTTGTCCTCTGGAGTACCCCTTTAGCTCAAAACATTTCTTCCAAAAACAGCACCAACCCTGTAATAGCACAAACAACCTGAGGACATGTGTGGTGCTGTTTTTTCTGTTCCATTGATTAACATTATTATTATTATTTTTTTTTTTAGCAATGGGTCCAAAATGACACATTAAAGAGGTACTCCACTGGAATTATTATTATTATTATTTTTTTTTTATAAACTGGTGTCAGAAAGTTACACAGATTTGTCAATCACTTCTATTTAAAGATCTTAATCCTTCCAGTACTTATAAGATGCAGTATGCTCCATGCAGTTTTTCCTGTCTGACCACAGTGCTCTCTGCTGACACCTCTGTCCATTTTAGAAACTGTCCAGAGTAGGAGCAAATCCCCATAGCAATCTCCTGCTCTGGACAGTTCCTGACATGGACAGAGGGGTCAGCAGAGAGCACTGTGGTCAGACAGAAAGGAAATTCAAAAAGAAAAGAACTTCCTCTGTAGTATACAGCAGCTGATAAGTACTGGAAGGATTAAGATTTTTTTTAATAGAAGTAATTTACAACTCTGTTTTCTGGCACCAGTTCATTTAAAAGAAAAATGTTTTCCAGTGGAGTACCCCTTTAAGTAATGTCTTAAAGGAGTAGTCCAGTGGTGAACAACTTATCCCCTATCCTAAGGATAGGGGATAAGTTTGAGATCGCGGGGGGTCCGACCGCTGGGGCCCCCTGCGATCTCCTGTACGGAGCCCCGACAGCCCGCGGGAAGGGGGCGTGTCGACCTCCGCACGAAGCGGCGGCCGACACGCCCCCTCAATACAACTCTATGGCAGAGCCGAAGCGCTGCCTTCCGCAATCTCCGGCTCTGCCATAGAGATGTATTGAGGGGGCGTGTCGGCCGCCGCTTCGTGCGGGGGTCGACACCCGCTATCTGGTTGGAGAGCCGGGGCCCCGTACAGAGAGATCGCAGGGGGCCCCAGCGGTCGGACCCCCCGCGATCTCAAACTTATCCCCTATCCTTAGGATAGGGGATAAGTTTTTCACCACTGGACTACCCCTTTAATACATCTCTATTTTTCCAATACAGAGCTTTCTGTCCCCCACATAGATACAGGCAAATTATAAAATTCCGCCAAAGCAGCGCTGCCCAACCTGCATATCTCCAGCTGTTGCGAACTACAACTTCCAGCATGGAGGTTCTAGCTTCACAACAGTTGGAGGAGGACAGGTTGGGGGGACCCTGGTGTAGCAGTCGTCATTTTTAGGGACTATCACGTTTTCTTTTGTTTCCATATAATGACGGCCATTTCTATTCCGTTCGTGTTTGCGCTCTTCGTATTTTTTTATTCCGTTCGTGACGACTCTTATGTTTTTTTTTTTATGTAGCCGAGACCCTCTTATAACGGTAGTTTTCCAGGTGCGTGTGTCAGAGCGCCACAATGTCACCCCCGCCGCGTCCTTATACATAATATTGCTATTATGAAAAAAAAAGCCGGGATAATTTTTACTTGCACTTGAAGTTTTATCCGCTAAATGAGTCGGGGATAATTATCCTTGTAATAAGCCTTAAAACGAAGCTCGGCTTAATTGTGGGGACGGCGTACATTGTCCTAATGATTTAAGTACAGTATGATAACCATTACCGCTATACGTAGGTATTAGGCTGAGCACCATAATTAATGGAGTTAACACATTAGCGCTGGAGATCGCGAGGTTGTCTCATCTGGTCTTATCCCGTCATCAATTACTTGCTATATAATAACCCCATACATTTACATTCTGGATACTTTGTTTCTGTTAACGCCTCGATCTTCTCCGACCCCAGAACACAGTTTTTTCACTTTTTTTTATTGCCGCGTTCCGAGACGCATAACTACTTTATTTTTCTTTCAATGCAGCCCTTGAAGGAATTATATATTTTTGCTGGCACTCTGTTCATTGTATGGTGCACATAATATAGGAACTTTATTCTGTGGGTCATTACACTTACACCGATACCAGACACGACAGTTTTTTTTTATATATATATATTTTTTTTATTACTTTCACATAGAAAAAAAAGTTTTTTTGCATCACTACATAACTTTTTATGCAGCGGCCTAATATGCACATACACATGGAAGACATGGCTTTTTTTTATTTTTTTTTTTTAGATCTTGGCAGCCATGAAAACTTATTGCTACCCCCACTACTCAGCATAGAAACATAGAATGTGTCGGCAGATAAGAACCATTTGGCCCATCTAGTCTGTCCAATAATCTGAATCCTATGAATAGTCCCTGGCCCTATCTTATATGAAGGATAGCCTTATACCTGTCCCTATCTTATATGAAGGAGAGCCTTATACCTATCTCTATCTTATATGTAGAATAGCCTTATGCCTATCCCTATCTTATATGAAGGATAGCCTTATGCCTATCCCTATCTTATATGAAGGAGAGCCTTATACCTATCCCTATCTTATATGAAGGATAGCCTTATACCTGTCCCTATCTTATATGAAGGAGAGCCTTATACCTATCCCTATCTTATATGAAGAATAGCCTTATGCATATCCCTATCTTATATGAAGGATAGCCTTATGCCTATCCCTATCTTATATGAAGGAGAGCCTTATACCTATCCCTATCTTATATGAAGGATAGCCTTATGCTTATCCCTATCTTATATGTAGAATAGCCTTATGCCTATCCCTATCTTATATGAAGGATAGCCTTATGCTTATCTCTATCTTATATAAAGGATAGCCTTATACCTATCCCTATCTTATATGAAGGATAGCCTTATGCCTTTCCCCATCTTATATGAAGGAGAGCCTTATACCTATCCCTATCTTATATGAAGGATATCCTTATACCTATCCCTATCTTATATGAAGGATAGCCTTATGCTTATCCCTATCTTATATGAAGGATAGCCTTATGCTTACCCCTATCTTATATGAAGGATAGCCTTATGCCTATCCCTATCTTATATGAAGGATAGCCTTATGCCTATCCCTATCTTATATGAAGGATAGCCTTATGCCTATCCCTATCTTATATGAAGGATAGTCTTATGCCTATCCCTATCTTATATGAAGGATAGCCTTATGCCTATCCCTATGTTATATGAAGGATAGCCTTATGCCTATCCCTATCCTATATGAAGGATATCCTTATGCCTATCCCTATCTTATATGAAGGATAGTCTTATGCCTATCCCTATCTTATATGAAGGATATCCTTATGCCTATCCCTATCTTATATGAAGGATAGTCTTATGTCTATCCCTATCTTATATGAAGGATAGCCTTATGTCTATCTTTATCTGATATGAAGGAATGCCTTATGTCTATCTCTATCTTATATGAAGGATATCCTTATACCTATCCCTATCTTATATGAAGGATAACCTTATGCTTATCCCATGCATGTTTAAACTCCTTCACTGTATTTGCAGCGACCACTTCTGCAGGAAGGCTACTCCATGCATCCACTACTCTCTCAGTAAAGTAATACTTCCAGATATTACTGCAGAAACCTTTCCCCTCTAATTTAAAACTCTGTCCTCTTGTGGTAGTTTTTCTTCTTTTATATATGCTCTCCTCCTTTACCGTGTTGATTCCCATTATGTATATAGAAGTCTCTATCATATCCCCTCTGTCTCTTCTTTCTTCTATACATGTTAAGGTCCTGTAACCTTTCCTGGTAAGTTTTATCCTGCAATCCATGTACTAGTTTAGTATCTTCTCTGAACTCTCTCTAGAGTATCTATATCCTTCTGGAGATACGGCCTCCAGTACTGCGCACAATACTCCAAGTGAGGTCTCACCAGTGTTCTGTACAGCGGCATGAGCACTTCTCTCTTTCTACTGCTTAAACCTCTCCCTATACACCCATGAGCACTTTTCTCTCTCTACTGCTTATACCTCTCTCTATACACCCATGAGCACTTTTCTTTCTACAGCTTATACCTCTCCCTATACACCCATGAGCACGTTTCTCTTTCTACAGCTTATACCTCTCCCTATACACCCATGAGCACTTTTCTCTTTCTACAGCTTATACCTCTCCCTATACACCCGTGAGCACTTTTCTCTCTCTACTGCTTATACATCTCCCTATACATCCAAGCATTCTGCTAGCATTTCCTGCTGCTCTATTACATTGTCTTCCTACCATTAAAGGGGTACTCCGGTGGAAAACTTTTTTTTAAATCAACTGGTGCCAGAAAGTTAAACACATTTGTAAATTAGTCCACTCTCAAAGTAGGATATTTCCTGGCACTACTACTAATGGCATTTTCAGATAGGTGCGTATTCGGTAAGCCTCGTCTAGTGCTGTAGGTAGCCTGTCTGTTCAGGTGGTGCTTCTCGTATATAGTGAATAACAGAAAATCAGTCCCATAAAGAAGAAAATAACGGAGCACTCATCACTTCATATGCTGCAGACAGGTACTTCTTTATTTTTCTTCAGGTACAAAAATGACTAGACTTGAGGACAGGGAAGGTGGACCAGATCTTGTACGGGGGGTTTTCTTAGGTGTTCACCCGGGGCGACGACCGAGCGTGATACGGTCGTTGCCCCTGTGAACACCTAAGAAAACCCCCCCGCACAAGATCTGGTCCACCTTCCCTGTCCTCAAGTCTAGTCATTTTTGCTATAATTCTGCCTCCTATGTACAAGAATATAACTACTATAATACTGCTCCTACATACAAGAATATAACTACTATAATACTGCTCCTATATACAAGAATATAACTACTATAATACTGCTCCTATGTACAATAATATAACTACTATAATACTGCACCTATATGCAAGAATATAACTACTATAATACTGCTCCTATGTACAAGAATATAACTACTGTAATACTGCTCCTATATACAAGAATATAACTACTATAATACTGCTCTTATATACAAGAATATAACTACTATAATACTTCCTCCTTTATACACAAGAATATAACTACTATAATACTGCTCCTATATACAAGAATATAACTACTATAATACTGCCCCTATATACAATAATATAACTACTATAATACTACCTCCTATATACAAGAATATAACTACTATAATACTGCCTCCTATATACAAGAATATAACTACTATAATACTGCTCGTATATACAAGAATATAACTACTATAATACTGCTCGTATATACAAGAATATAACTACTATAATACTGCTCGTATATACAAGAATATAACTACTATAATACTGCCCCTATGTACAAGAATATAACTACTATAATACTGCTCCTATATACAAGAATATAACTACTATAATACTGCCTCCTATATACAAGAATATAACGTCTATATTACTGGCTCCTACATACAATAATATAACTACTATAATACTGACTCCTATGTACAAGAATATAACTACTATACTACTGCTCCTCTTTACAAGAATATAACTACTATAATACTGTCTCCTATGTACAAGAATATAACATCAATAATACTGCTCCTATATACAAGAATATAACTATTATACTACTGCCTCCTATGTACAAGAATATAACTACTATAATACTGCTTGTATATACAAGAATATAACTACTATAATACTGCCCCTATGTACAAGAATATAACTACTATACTACTGCTCCTATATACAAGAATATAACTACTATACTACTGCTCCTATATACAAGAATATAACTACTATACTACTGCTCCTATATACAAGAATATAACTACTATAATACTGCTCCTATATACAAGAATATAACTACTATACTACTGCCTCCTATATACAAGAATATAACTACTATAATACTCCTATGTACAAGAATATAACTAATATAATACTGCTCCTATATACAAGAATATAACTACTATAATACTGCTTGTATATACAAGAATATAACTACTATATTACTGCCTCCTATATACAAGAATATAACTACTATAATACTGCTCCTATGTACAAGAATATAACTACTATAATACTGCTCGTATATACAAGAATATAACTACTATAATACTGCCTCCTATATACAAGAATATAACTACTATAATACTGCTCCTATATACAAGAATATAACTACTATAATACTGCTCCTATGTACAAGAATATAACTAATATAATATTCCTATATACAAGAATGTAACTACTATAATACTGCCTCCTATATACAAGAATATAACTACTATAATACTGCCTCCTATATACAAGAATATAACTACTATAATACTGCCTCCTATGTACAAGAATATAACTACTATAATACTGCTCCTATATTCAAGAATGTAACTACTATAATACTGCTCCTATATACAAGAATATAACTACTATAATACTGCTCCTATATACAAGAATATAACTACTATAATACTGTCTCCTATATACAAGAATATAATTACTATAATACTGTCTCCTATATACAAGAATATAACTACTATAATACTGCCTCCAATATACAAGAATATAACTACTATAATACTGCCTCCTATATACAAGAATATAACTACTATAATACTGCTCCTATATACAAGAATATAACATCAATAATACTGCCTCCTATATACAAGTATATAACTACTATAAACCATTGAGGAGGAGAAGGTAGAAAGACCGCACTCACCCACTGTACTTGCTGGTGGATTGCAGATTTATTCAAAATGCAGAAAACAATTCCATATGGTGGAGGACGTGGAGGGAGAAAAAAAGCCAAACGGACTAGTTTCGCGCCAGCCGGCGCTTTCTCTGACTGGGCTAGCCCAGTCAGAGAAAGCGCCGGCTGGCGCGAAACTAGTCCGTTTGGCTTTTTTTCTCCCTCCACGTCCTCCACCATATGGAATTGTTTTCTGCATTTTGAATAAATCTGCAATCCACCAGCAAGTACAGTGGGTGAGTGCGGTCTTTCTACCTTCTCCTCCTCAATGGTTTATGTTATCTGACATTACACCTGCACCCCCAGGTACGGCAGTACCCCAAATCATCCGGATAGCCCTTTATGCATTGCCTCAGGATTTCATTATTGTACAGGGATATATACTCTTTGGTGCCACTTTTTTTCCCTTCTCTCTTTGGACACATATAACTACTATAATACTGCTCCTATATACAAGAATATAACTACTATAATACTGCTCCTATATACAAGAATATAACTACTATAATACTGCCTCCTATATACAAGAATATAACTACTATAATTCTGCCTCCTATATACAAGAATATAACTACTATACTACTGCTCCTATATACAAGAATATAACTACTATACTACTGCTCCTATATACAAGAATATAACTACTATAATACTGCTCCTATATACAAGAATATAACTACTATACTACTGCCTCCTATATACAAGAATATAACTACTATAATACTGCTCCTATGTACAAGAATATAACTAATATAATACTGCTCCTATATACAAGAATATAACTACTATAATACTGCTTGTATATACAAGAATATAACTACTATATTACTGCCTCCTATATACAAGAATATAACTACTATAATACTGCTCCTATGTACAAGAATATAACTACTATAATACTGCTCGTATATACAAGAATATAACTACTATAATACTGCTCGTATATACAAGAATATAACTACTATAATACTGTCTCCTATGTACAAGAATATAACTACTATAATACTGCTCGTATATACAAGAATATAACTACTATAATACTGCTCGTATATACAAGAATATAACTACTATAATACTGTCTCCTATGTACAAGAATATAACTACTATAATACTGCTCCTATATACAAGAATATAACTACTATAATACTGCTCCTATGTACAAGAATATAACTAATATAATATTCCTATATACAAGAATGTAACTACTATAATACTGCCTCCTATATACAAGAATATAACTACTATAATACTGCCTCCTATATACAAGAATATAACTACTATAATACTGCCTCCTATGTACAAGAATATAACTACTATAATACTGCTCCTATATTCAAGAATGTAACTACTATAATACTGCTCCTATATTCAAGAATGTAACTACTATAATACTGCTCCTATATACAAGAATATAACTACTATAATACTGCTCCTATATACAAGAATATAACTACTATAATACTGCTCCTATGTACAAGAATATAACTACTATAATAATGCTCCTATGTACAAGAATATAACTACTATAATACTGCCTCCTATATACAAGAATATAACTACTATAATACTGCTCCTATATACAAGAATATAACATCAATAATACTGCCTCCTATATACAAGTATATAACTACTATAATACTGCTCCTATATACAAGAATATAACTACTATAATACTGCTCCTATATACAAGAATATAACTACTATAATACTGCCTCCTATATACAAGAATATAACTACTATAATTCTGCCTCCTATATACAAGAATATAACTACTATAATTCTGCTCCTATATACAAGAATATAACTACTATAATACTGCTCCTATATACAAGAATATAACTACTATAATACTGCTCCTATATACAAGAATATAACTACTATAATACTGCCTCCTATATACAAGAATATAACTACTATAATTCTGCTCCTATATACAAGAATATAACTACTATAATACTGCTCCTATATACAAGAATATAACTACTATAATACTGCTCCTATATACAAGAATATAACTACTATAATACTGCTCCTATATACAAGAATATAACTACTATAATACTGCTCCTATATACAAGAATATAACTACTATAATACTGCTCCTATATACAAGAATATAACTACTATAATACTGCTCCTATATACAAGAATATAACTACTATAATACTGCTCCTATATACAAGAATATAACTACTATAATACTGCTCCTATATACAAGAATATAACTACTATAATACTGCTCCTATATACAAGAATATAACTACTATAATACTGCCTCTTATGTACAAGGGACTTATCTCCAGGTAGTTTCTTATTTGTCTGGGGTGAAGGGAAGGGTAATGAAGGCCAACCGCCCCCCCAATACAGTCTCGTACCCTAGCTGGTAAGCTGATCCTCCGCTGGCCGCCGTCCTCCTTTCGTCTGTTTATATAACACTATGTGAATGTCATTACCAATACTATTTTACAGGATCCTTAATTACTGTTAAACGTTTGTTTTTCATGGTGGGTAATTCTATTAAGTTATGATTCTTACCATTTCACAGCTGTGTTTCCATAAAGTGCACAGAAATGAAGGGTGGAGTATCGTGATCTCTCATTCATCTGATTCATGTCATTGCTGCTTGTGTGAGGCAGGCGACAATAAACAACAATTAGTGTGTGATGCCAAATACTGGGGAAATCCCAAAACCACCATCTCATAGGTCCAAGATATAAGTGAGGAGATGATATTGGGGACGTCTGAACTTCCCACAAACTAATAGCAGAGCGGGCATCACCTATAGGCAGAGTGCTAGTTTGCAAGGCAAAAAACAATAAGATCTACAAAACAACAAACACGAGGGTGGACATCACTCACTGGGTTGGATCCAAAGTTGTGTATACCTCTCATTGTCAGTATGGTGTTGTCTCGAACTCTCTCCTTCCTGACAGGAAGTTGTATACTCCTCTCATTGCCAGCATAGAGTTGTCTACAGCTTCCACTCTTCTGACAGGCAGAGGTTGTGTAGTCCTCTCATTGTCATGGTGGTTTTGTCACAGCAGCTTCCCAGTTCCTCCCTCTCTCCTGACAGGAAGTTGTGTAGTCCTCTCATTGTCAGTGTGGTGTTGTCTCAGAAGCTCCTGGTCTCCTCCCTTTCTCAGGAGACAACACATGATCCTCTGCTGTCTCAGGAGGCATTGCTGGACCTGGTCTTTGTGCTCTTTGGCCACCCCCGGGGTGATATAAAATTTGTGACCAGCCCCTACAACCTACCTGACCATCTCCCTATCACATACACATAAAGCATAGCTTGCTGCCTTGTAATAAATGATGCCATAGGATGGAGGAACAGACAGAGAATGTATAGCAGGTGCTATAACATCACTGATTATGCAATAGTCTGCTGTGAAATGAAATGTTCTGCTGCGGCTCTGGGTGGTTAACTGGCAGGAGTGCTGTGAGAAGGGAGTTAGCAGGGTAAAAAGGACAGTGATAAAAAGCTGAGGGAAAGCAATGCATTCTGGGAATTATAGCACTGAGCAACTCCTCAACCAGAAAGAACGGGACTAATACCCCGAGCTGGGTCAGATTGGTAAGCAATACTCTATGCTTTTGCAGCATTTATATCTGTTTACTTATGTCTAATGTCGGCATACTCCTTTAAAGGACAACTGCAGTGAAATAAATGTATCCTCTATCCGCAGGATAGGGGATAAGTGTCTGATCGCAGGGGGTCTGACCGCTGGGACCCCCGCCATCTCCCGAACCGGGCCCCGGCATTGCCGTGCTGTTCGCCAGCTAATGCGCATGTCGTCGAGCTCAGAGCTTGATGGATCCCCCCATACAGCTCTATGGGAGAGGTGGGGATTCCCAAACGCTGCATCCCCGCCTCTCCCATAGAACATGGAATAGGCGTGTTGGCCATGGTGTCATGCCATGACCCCGTGCATGAGATCGCAGGGGGTGCCAGCATTTGGACCCCCTGCGATCAGACACTTATGTTTATTTCACTGCGGATTTCCTTTAATGTCACAGGGAAGAGGTAGGTGTAGATCTAGGTGAATAAGCTCCTCTAGTGTCACATATTTCCTGAGGTTTCTCTACGATAATATAGCTGGCACCCAATAGATCATGTTTCACACAAGGGCAGCCCTGCAAAAGTCTGTGGCTAGGCTCCATAGATATTAGCTAACATTGACTCTTGCTAAAGCAGTATCGGCACATGCGGATACCCAGGCTGCCATGTTGTATAGTCCGCCGCACTATGCCAGTGGGTAACACAGTTCATTGGGATAAAATGTTACAAAAGACCAATGAAACCAAAAGTTATAAAAAGGTTACACAATACGAAATCAAATAGGTGTTTTCAGAACTTTAATAATATTTACCATGTTTTACACATTTTTATCACAACACATTAACCTCTGGTGTGAGAGTCACCGACAACATAAGGGATTTCCAAAGGGGTTTGTGAATTTAGCCCTTGGTAGACAAGTAATGCCAAAAAATGTTTCATGCTGACATATTAAAGCTTCAAATTACTGAATGGGTGCGAGCGGCCACTCCCTGCTCTATAAATAACTTCTTGTCTCATCTATGAATCCACCACTCTCCGATCAGTACTGGCCTCGCTCTATGATTAATCGGACCCCCGAGAGCAATAAACAGGGGGGGGGGGGGGGGAAGAACCTCCCCACCTGAAAACTCAAGTTCTGTAAAAATTCTACGACACTCCGTCCACAACTGACACACGCCTCTGACGGAAATGTGTATGTTGTTGTCATGACATCATCATACTACATTTCCTTAAGTCAGTTTTGGCATTTAGAAAGGGGTGAAATATATCTTGGCCGTCTACTGAAGTGTGCTTGGCAGGCACAGTATAACACATATAGAATTAATGATGCGCGTACTGCAAATGATAATCCCATTATGTGTCTTCGTCATAGGAAACCTAACCGCATGACCATAAACTGGGGAGGGGTGGTTACTGGTAGCAAACTATATCCGTATCCACAATATAAGTCTTCAAATAGAAAGTTCCTTTAATAGAACTTAATACACATTCCCGAATCTTAGAAATTCACTTTTAAAGGTTACCTTTTTGGTATAACTGTCCTGAAGTGTCAATCTGAGAGAGTTTAACAGACTTGAATGTTGCCTTCTTAGAAACAGATTTCGTTCCATTGCGAGTCACGAGACCCCAGTTGGCTGGGAGTAGAAGAGAATAGGACTTGTTTACCCCATTGAGATATCATCTAGTCGAGTGGTCCCCAACCAGTCCTCAACGCCCACTAAAATTCCAGGTTATTTGAGTTCCTCCATTGGAACAGAACAGTGAAACATTTTTATCCTAGACTGTTGGTGGCCTAAAGGACTGGGTTGGGCCCTTCCATCTAGGTAGTAGGCCACATGTAAGACTTCAATTCAATTTATTTTCCTAATGTTATTGGTTGCCATGTACAATGCTATTGTCTGTAAGGGTTGTATGGGAGCGCCATTGCAAGGTTTTGATTCCATGTACAGTACGCAAATAACCAGGCGCCTAACTTTACAGCTATATGGCTTTTCATACTAGCGTAATTTGATGTCTTCATTCAATGAAGCATGTAGTCACGTTGAGAGTCTCTGCAATATTTTCATTGTAAACAGGGAAAGCCTTCAGAAAGTTTACATTGAAAATTAATTTCAAGGGTGAGACATGACTGGTAGAAGGTACAAGGGATAAGGACTGTGACATGTGCGGCCAGACAGCGGTAAGACTGTCTGGCAGGTCACCTCATTTGCTAAATTTAATTATGATAAAATATAAAAACAGGGAGAATGACACCTTTTAGGTTTTTTTTTTCCGAATAAATACAGAGCTCTGTCATATAAAAACTAATTCTTCTTGAAGGAAAACTCCACCTCAAGGCCACCAACTCCAGTTAGAGCTTTACCCAGGGTTGGGTAATGTTGCAACAGGCTGAGTGTCTCCGCTTGGAGATCACTGTTCTATGGTTATCATCGAAGTGTTCTCAAGCTGTGATTGACTATTTACTAGACGTGGTGCAGGTGGTCTGACTAAGACGACACCCATGGGCATATTTATAGAATGAAACATCCTACAATAGCACCTGCTAAGTTTTGATGCTCCAATGGACATACCCCTATACGATGGTTGTGCACAGTTGATCAGTGATGAGTGAAAACATGAATCTCTACATTCCTATGATCTTGCTTTGGCATACTTAGCTGTTAGATCCCAAGTCAAGACAATAGAGTTGGCCATAGCAGTGATGTTTCAATACATCTGTGATTGACTCAATCCGTCCTAGGGCTGGTCACCCACTTGATTCTCTCCCAAGCATCACAGTCTTCTCCATTGAGTTGAATCTTCTCATAGTGGGGGAAATTTCTGATTAATTTTATGTTTAAAACACTTATTACAGTTCACTAGACAGTTTTATAAAGTCTCGAGAATAGGGAAGTGACTAATTCACACTGCAAAATGTCCCCGATTTTTTATTGATGTACGCCGTTATATATTGGTGTAAAAGTAAGCCTGCCCAGAGGTGGAATAATTAAAAGTATGCTGTACCAGGAAGATGTACCAAATTTTTCATGCGGCGCATGCTACAGTCTCTACCTTTGTAGTAGTCTTTTCCCTGTCTCCCAATTTTTTTTGCTAAACAGCTTGATTTAGTCGAAGATCTGCTTGGCTGGTTCACATTCATTTTCAAATGTCATCATTGAACCAAACCTCAAAGCCATCTAGAACTGTAGGGGAGCGTCCTTCGATGTAGACTCGGGTAGTATTCCAATACCCATATCAAAAAGTTACTAAGATGGCCAAAGATCCCTTGTGAAGAGTACATCACCATAGATAGAGGACAATAGCAGAAAGGATTGTATCCTTGTGTGAGATGAGAATCTTCGAATAAGAAATTAAGGGTGGAGCAGTTCTGTGACTGGAGAGTTAAGGATACAGAAGTGCTGACATTTGGTTTTGGTTTGTGGGACTTTGAGCATCAGGAAAATCTGCTGCAGAGTTTTCTTAAACTTGCTTTATGCTTTGGGTGAGCAGTAACCACAAGCAATAAAATACTGATTATCTGACATCATTTATGGGACCAATAACAATTCAGAATTTTGGCTTTACACGTCTAATGTACATATTGTGTTTTGCTCTGGAGTTTGCTACTGTATGATCTGGGGTCAGAGGATTAAGTCTCATAACTTGGCAAAAGATATAAGATAATTTGCTACATAGGAGGGGATTTGGCCAACATTCAGGAGAATAATTACAAAATGATCACACAAAATACCTGTGCACGTAGATTGCTTGAGGCTAAACGTTCCAAGGTTGACTTGAAGGAAAATTGTAGGGTATTCAGGGTGAATTAAGACAAGATTTAGAGATGAAACTGTATGTGCCGTACCACTGCAGACTTGTCACAAGCTTTAAAGGGTATTCTGGAATTTTTGGTTCTTCGAATGTAAGATTGGGCAGTATAGTCAGTCTAGTTACTGATAAACTTCACTTATCTGTGTTTGGTGGCTGGTATCGAATTTGTCTTCCCCCCCCCCCCCCCCCCCCCCTGAAATTCACTTACTGCTGCCTACAAAAAGAGTATTGCCTCAGACCTTTCCCAGCTTGCTGTGCGGCCCAAGACAGTACAGGCCAGGTGATGAAAGGGGTTTTTGCTTTGTTTGTTGTGTGTGAAGTCAGCCCCCTGTTGATGTTACCGGCGCACATGTGCGTGCATTCATCATCGCACTGATCCGCAGCTTGTGTGTCAGGTTGTGCTGTGCTGCAATAGTGTGGTGTATCCAATGTGTGGGAGGGAAATAACTCACCTGCCACCTTGTAACAAAAGATCCAGGATTGTAGTCTGAGGGAGGCTACAGAAACAGGAAGTAGCCAGTTCCCAAAAATAAGCCAGAAGCATCATGGCGACACAGGACATGGCCATTAACCACCAACACAAGCACAGATCCTTGGTAAGCATGACACAATTATTAAAGACAACTTTCACCTACAAAACAGTATTCCTAGGCACCGATATTCTTTTGATGTATTTATGTATTACTGTACGATTGTTGTACATTGTATTTCTCTTTTCCTAAGCCTTCCCTCGATAAGGCTTACATTTTGTAACCTGTTAAATCTTGTATAATTAAAAAATCATAATGCTAAATATTCCTGTTAAGGGATCTGCAGCTTTTTCTACATCTAACTCAACACCATCAGTAAATTCTCAGAATTCTTCTTTACGTGTAAAACAATGTAAACAGCGCTTGTATCTCTCCTCTTTTCTCTCTGCAGTTTGCTGTTCCACACAGTGATGAATGGGGCCGGCTTGCCCGTACTTTGGTCGAGATTCGTGCCAATCGAGGTGATGGGGAAGAAGAATCTGGAGAACTGTCAACCTGATTGCCCAATGTACGCCACCAGCAGCACAGTATTTATTTGTAACTGAATGTACCGGTATCTCCATTATTTTTTGCTGTGATCTTTCAAATTGCCGCCAGTCCAGCTCCACTTTCAGCTTCTTGTTTATATAGTGCCCAGCCCAGCCGAGACATCCTGTCGTCTCTCCATATTGTGCAGACAATCTACACTCGTCTCCTGTCCTTCCCTGGTCGACAAATCTTTCACTGTGTGCCAGTATTTTAATTAAATGCAGTATATCATAGCCAGCACGCCAGTTATTCCTAGAATTAACATTTTTTTATATACATATTCATCCACTAAGAATTGCTCCATATTGCAGAATGAGTCATGCACAGGTTTGTTCAGGCCTGAGACATTCATATTCTTCCAAAACATGGTGATGGTGGTGGCTTTGTGCCACAAAGCACAACATGGCAGGCAACAAGCTCCATGATCTTGTTCATAGGAGTCAACACTGGAGAAGTTACTCCTAAATGAGTGAAATTAGTTTATTAGGAAAACAGGTTGATAAAGCGTGAAACAACCACATAGATCGGTCAGAAATGAGCACAGAACGATAGTCATTTCCCTTCACCCACTCTTGGCAGGTAATAAAAAGTACATCAGGGACAACAATGAAAAAGGTTGCTCTATGTTAATGAGAATACAAAATCAAAGCTTTTGCAAGGCACAAAGGAACTTTTATTATATATATATATATATATATATATATATATATATATAAAAAACCATTGTACTTGAGAGCCCATCAATAGTTGATTGGTTTAGGTCCAACCTTTGGGACCCATGCCAATATGCAGCCTCATTGCTCAAGTGAATGGGATGACCACATTATGAAGCACAACTATTCACACAGATGAGCCGATCTTACCTGTGTGACCAATGCGCTTGGGTTTCAAACTTTAAAGGTATGACCATTTCCACCCACATGAACCAAAAATTGAAGATGTATCTTAAAGTGGGGATAGTCTAGGTTCCAGAGAACCCAATAAATACAATAAAACTGTAATTGCTCTCAACATTCCCTCACAAGGTGGAAGTAACAAAAACATGTGAAATGGTGAGTTATTGGGGGGGGGGGGGGGGGAACAAATATAGAATATCACCCCCTGGACCCCAAGCAACACCAGACGTTCATGCTAGCCCATGACTAATGAATCTGTAAACGGGATTATTCTGCTCCATGTAAAATTTTAATCAACAGCTTGTGTACCATAATAATAAGGTCCAGGTATGGTTGGCCAGTACTGGAAGGGAACTTGTCAACACACCTTCAGTCCCTGAGTAGGATTTTGTTAACAAAGTTGTCAGGTCAAAATTAAGCTCTGTAGCTGTTATAACTTGATGAAGGAGAAAAAAATTATAATATATACACTTACCTCCCTGCATCTCACGTCTGCCTTCGTCTGGTCTTTTAGAAGCAGCCTGAAGTTTTAGAACTACAAAGCCCATCATGCTCTGGCACTTAGATCAGCCTTAGACAGCTAGCTAGCCTAACTCTGGCACAGTTATATTAAATCCATTCAGAGAAAGATATGATTGAATACAGATGTGGTTTACCAAAAATTGAACCAGGCTGAAGACCTCAGATGTGGTCTCTCACTTGGGTTTCTTAAACTCTCTATAGTCATATTCTATGATCTCCAGGAATATCGCTGAATCGTATTTATTGCGGTCGGCTTCATGGAACTTATTTATTTGAAATAAATTATAATAAACGATTCTTTAACATGAACATAACGAGAGCAGCCTTATCTGTAATCTGCTGCAAAGGCAGAATAATTCCCCCCAAAAAAGGGAATTACAATAGGCTGTTTGTACAAGGACTAGGAAGTCGAAGGGAATAGGCTTTCAAATAGCTATTACTTGGGAGCATTGGAGCTATATTTCTTAAACCGTTTGGGCGCAGTTGATTTCATGGAAGGTTATATTAACAGATTGTGGTCCAAGAACGACACCGGAGAGACCCATAAAACATAGTTAAGAAATGCTTTACAGATCTGATGTTTCCTTCGTAGGATAATATATGAGGCCTGGATGGATTTTCAGCCCGGCGCACAAAAGCACAGTTCATATATAACATCGGCAAAATACAGAAAACTTCAGACTTCAGCTTGTACAAAGGAAATACTAAGAAGGGCCAAACCTGATTTTAGATGTCACTAATCATTGGAAGATTTATGTCCTACTGATCTGCGGCTCCTCATCGGCAGTGATTGAGCTATTTTCATGCATTATTAGCATTTTTAGGTTTATTTCATAGGTAAAATGTGTTGATTTTAGGAAGTGGGGTGGTGGTGGGTAATATTGACTTTTCACAAAGTTTCACCGACACAACAAAGCAGAAGGGTAGATGCAGAGGTGTAACATGAAGCTTCTGGCCAAAATGCAAAAATCTGTTACACGCCCCCCACTTAGCGTGTGCCATTTTTAGTACTGTTGTCTTACGTTGTAGAGGGGGCCCTTGCAGACACCAGGGTCCAGTTGCGGCTACCATTTGTACACCCACGGGGAGAGCTTATTGGATCATAACTAAACTATCATAACTCAGTAAAAAGGAATTATGCTAAAATATTTTTGTGGGACTTTTATTTGGAGCTGGTTGCATCTCATCTACTGCAGCTTTCACAATTGGAGTAAACCAATCTCTACAAAGATAGTGTCCTAGGGGTGTATGTACTTTTACAAAAAAAAAAAAAAAGACACATTCTGCACAGTTGGAGGACCACCAGAGTGTCCTGATCTCCGGTGTTACAACAGGTGTCTTGGCATGGCTTGACTACACTTTGGTGACAATGCCTCAAAAAGCAGAATGGTGAGCCAATGGCTGTGTTTGCAAGAAAGTACATGTGAATCAGCTGATGATGGCCAGAGCATCCTACTGTAGAGTCAAATATAGAGAGAACATACAGCTGTGCTCATAAGTTTACATACCCTTGCAGAATTTATGATTTCTTAAACATTGTTCAGAGAATATTAATGATAATACAAAACCTTTTCTTTCACTTGTGGTTAGTGGTTGGCTGAAGCCATTTATTGTCAAACAACTGTGTTTACTCTTTTTAAATCATAATCACAACACAAACTACCTAAATGACCCTGATCAAAAGTTTACATACCCCAGTTCTCAATACCGTGGATTGCCCCCTTTAACATCAATGACAGCTTGCAGTCTTTTGTGGTAGTTGTGGATGAGGCTCTATCTTCTCAGATGGTAAAGCTGCCCATTCTTCCTGGCAAAAAGCCTCCAGTTCCCCTAAATTCTTGGGCTGTCTTGCATGAACTGCACGTTTGAAGTCTCCCCAGAATGGCTCAATGATATTGAGGTCTGGAGACTAAGATGGCCACTCCAGAACCTTCACTTTATTTTGCTGTAGCCAATGACAGGTCGACTTGGCCTTGTGTTTTGGATCAGTCATGTTGGAATGTCCAAGTACGTCCCATGCGCAGCTTCCTGGATGATGAGTGCAAATTGTCCACCAGTTTTTGTGTATACATTACTGCATTTATATTGCCATCAATTCTGACCAAATTTCCTGTGCCTTTGTAACTCACACATCCCCAAAACCTCAGCAATCCACCATGTTTAACAGTAGGAATGGTGTACCTTTCATCATAGGCCTTGTTGACTCCTCTGCAAAAGTAGCATTTATGGTTGCGTCCAAACAGTTACATTTTAGTCTCATCACTCCAAATGACTTTGTGCCAGAAGGTTTAAGGCTTGTCTATGTGCTGTATCAACAAATACAGGTAAACAATTTGCACTCATCATCCAGGAAGCTGCGCATGGGATGTACTTGGACATTCCAACATGACAATGATCCAAAACACAAGTCCAAGTCGACTTGTCATTGGCTACAGCAAAATAAAGTGAAGGTTCTGGAGTGGCCATCTCAGTCTTCAGACCTCAATATCATTGAGCCCCTCTGGGGAGACCTCATGCAAGACAGCCCAAGAATTTAGGGGAACTGGAAACTTTTTGCCAGGAAGAATGGGCAGCATTACCATCTGAGAAGATAAAGAGCCTCATCCACAAGTACCAAAAAAGACTTCAAGCTGTCATTGATGTTAAAGGGGGCAATACACGGCATTAAAAACTGGGGTATGTAAACTTTTGATCAGGGTCATTTTGGTAGTTTGTGTTGTGATTATGAATTAAAAGAGTAAACACAGTTTGACAATAAATGGCTTCAGCCAACTACCAACCATGAGTGAAAGAAAAGTTTTTGTGTTATCATTAATATTCTCTGAACAATGGTTAAGAAATCATACATTCTGCAAGGGTATGTAAACTTATGCGCACAACTGTATTGATACTAAGGAGGTCTTTCTTGGGAAGATGGCCAATTTTAGCCAAAGAAACACATTTTATTGCAGATGATACTAATGTAGGAATTTAGTATGCTCTCCAGGTCATGGAATTTCTTTAAATCTAAGTGTGCCTGACCTTCTCTTTTAAAACAACTCAAGTTTTGAGACCTTGCAGCCCAAGGGCTATTATTATTCTTCTAAAAAAAAACTAAAATATATTACCAAAATAGAAAAAGGTCTGCAGTTTCAGAAAAGGTCACTGATTTCTGACAACTTTTGTAGTGCACTGGTGGAGGAATCCCTCTGTGAATCCAGAAGAAGAGCGAGAGATGAGTAGCCCTTCCTCCATATACATCCAGCTTCCTTGAATGGTGACCAATAGAGAAGAAATAAAACTGTCCAACGTACAAGTGGCATTGTCCCTCGCTACTAAGGAATATATTTATAATTAGTAATCGCACTAGGAGGCATAGAGCCATACAATGGTCTCTTGGGTATGCTGTGTTGCTATCAAATAGTAAACTACTTAAAAAAATCATTGTATGGTTGTATTCTTTCTTCACTGATATTAAGGGGCTATGGCCAAACAACGGAAGACCGCCTTTATGTCCCCCACCAAATGGTACAGTTGGCACTATGCATTCAGGCAGGTATTGCTTGTGGCATCCACCAAATCATAATTCATTAAAGCTTAAAAGGGACATGTCCTAATAGTAAAACCATTTGTCTTCCCAAATAAACATTTAATTTCCAAAAAGTTGGAATTTCTTAGCATATACCTCCTAAATGATGAAATCCAGCACAGGCATTTGACCAGTGTTCCGGCTGCATTCGGAATATTTAGTTCCAAATGCTGTGTGCGCGCTGTAGGGATCGGCTGCGGGCAAGCGGCTGTCACGGCCCTCCCATAGACTAACATTGAGGGGGTGTGGCTGACCCGCGCAGCACATGCACAGAATTCGGAACTAAATGTTCTGAATGCAGCCGGAACACTGGCCAGTGGAATACCCCTTTAAAAGTTTTACATAATAAAGATATACATTCAGTATGGAAAGACATCTGACGAGCCACCAATGAGATGGCATTATCCTTTTCGGGGCTGTAGTCTCCCAGTTAGAAAGGTTGGTCCTGTGGTCTTAACAACAGGACCACCCAGTATGTTCTGTAGAAAACGAATCAATGAGTGGATCAAAATTCATAGTACAAAAGAACCCTCATAGTTTGATGACCCCGTTTAAAATGGTGAGTCTTAATACTTTACTCCTGGCATCATTTTGAGGTCTCCTACGTCCAATGGTGGCAAGCTGTACATCACTCTGGTCAATTTTTGGAAAGGTATTGGTGATTTTCATCTTGGGAAGGAAACTTAGTCCATAAAGGTCTTGACAAGGTTGTCTGTGCCCAGGGATTAGATGGAGGGACCTTCAACTGAAGCCTTGATCGGGTCACCACATCACCTCCTAAACCACTTTCCTTCTCAATAAGCAGAGCTCCCAATGACAAAGTAAACTCCAACAGGGCAGAAAAGAGAAAAAGTTGTTGGAAAAGATAGTAATTTTATAACTACATCGGCAAAGGATATTGCTACTTTCTCTCTATGGAGAGTCCATGGATGATTTTGTGATTTCGAGTAACGAGACTGGTTAGCATGGACAGACCCAGATATCAGAAGGGTAGAGGGTCTACATATTATTGGCTTTGTAGTGAACGTCAACACAAATCTTACAGATACTGGATTTCTAGAGTAAATGAAAGACAATGATACAGAGATTGTCCTCTGTTCCAGTTTATTAGACTCACATACGGTCTGGAATACACTGCATCGTACCAATGAAAAATTTAATAACCATAATCTACACGGAAACTGAAGGATTTACACTGTCTCCTGCAGAAAGACAACGGCTCATAAGATTACACTGCAGATCACAGGATGCAAACATCATTGATCATCACATTGACATTTGGTCGACTATCACTGGTTCCGGCCAGCATGATTCCTGACAAATTATAGTGTCACAAAGTAATAAGGCAGAAGTTCATACAGTACATGGATTCTCTACAGATCATTTAAGCAGCAATTTTACATAAGTGCATAATTCACACATTGGTTCGATTTCACATTACAGAAAGTTGACTTATTGCAGTGACTCATATAACCAGTTTTGTGGTCTCCACCGAGCTGTAGCCAACCCATTGATTATGAGTAGACCATTCATGACCTGGGCAGTGTTTCCCCCCATTTACACATTTTATGATGGCAGAGAGGATCTCATATGCAATACTTCAGATTATCCCAATCTGTGGCTCTCAGATAGCCATAGGTTGGGGGAAACTTCACTTCTGCCCAACTAGTTATCAAGCTCTATCCACACATGTAAAATGAAACGTATGGTGGTGCTGGGAGGAGCAGACATCAACGGTAAAGTAAAGAAGTCTCCAAACTTTATCTAGGCGGCATCACAATGATGCAGCAAATCGATTATATAAAAAAAAAAAGCAGTACTACTAATGGCCAACACCTTTTAAGCTTCTCTAGATGGTCATTACTAAAAGCTAGAAAAACCCAGAATGTGTTGGAAGACCTCTTATTTATCCTCAAACCGCATTACTGGTTCTGTCCTAAAGCATAAAACATTTTTTGGCCTTGTGGAGGTCACAAACACTGGTGCAACATGAATGTGCAAGCTGGGGACATTGACAATCAACTTTTTTGTTCCACAAAACAAATCATCACTGGACAAAGCACACCTAAAACGGGGTTCTTCAGCCCTGTGTCCTAAGGGTCTTGGGAATACATTATGTACCGCCATTTTGCAAATATACCAAGGAAAACAGGGAGCATATCTCCTATTGTTGATGGCATAAAAGTGCTATGCATTGTGGTTAAAATGCTGGGACCTCTGATCTGAAGAATGGGGTAGCAAACAGGTCCTTGTCTCAAGTATTGAATTGGTCATTCATGTAGGCCCCTCTCCATTACAGCGAGCACAAGATAATTAATGCCGTACACATTATAATTTAGAGTCACTGCATATATGACACAAATTCTTCACTGGGCAACAATGACCGATAACCCAATTCTAGGACCACTGTATGTTTCCTTGATCAGAAGTAGGGATCGACCGATATCGATTTTTTAGGGCCGATACCAATAATCTGTGGCCTTTCAGGCCGATAATTTATACCGATATTCCGGTGTAAGTTATTGGCTATTTCTCCTCCACCCCCCAAAGAAGCCGCTTTAAATGAACTGCAGCAGCTTTTACGGGGCCAGAGACCGCCGCCGCCACCCGCTACTCTCCCCCTGCCTGTCCTGGGGTCCTCCTGAGTCCAACCCCCCCTATCCTCTGGCCAGAGACTGCCGCCGCCCGCTTCTCTCCCCCTGCCAGTCCTTAGACCAACCACCACTGCTGCTCCATTGCCTCTCCCATCCCCTGTTTTATATTTACCTGTTCCAGGGGGAAGTAGCCACAGGAGCCAGAAGTAGCGTGGACCCCGGGAGAAGGCAATTATAAAACTGGGGATGGGGGAGGCAATGGGGCAGCGGCGGTTTCTGGCCGGGGCGGTGGAGGGTCGGTGCGGTGCGGTGGGGGAAGGTGGTTAGCAGGACATTATCGGCAAGGTAATGGCGGATACCGATAACGTCCAATAATACCGATAAGCACCCGTAGTGATCAAACTTTATGGCATATAAAATCTGTAGTCGGTAAATCCATTTATTTTTTTCTCATAATGGGTTGGAATTCAGGACTAATTTTAATGAGCATTTTATCCTTTAAATTGTGAAGGGTATGCATTTGTTGACCAAAACTATCATACCATTTTTAATGCTTTTGGTTATGCTGTTGCTCTCACTTTTCCGACATGGTGCCCATATACCTTTAACAGCTGCCCAGTTAAACGTCAGCTGACAACTTTTCGTCATCCCCCTCCCATACACAAATTCTAAGCTCACTGACGTGTTTTCAGTTGGGAAGAGGGGACTAAGCTGCTGCCAGATACCTTTGGCGATTCCATATATCCAGGAAGAACAATAGGATGAAGTGTTAAAGGGGTACTCCACTGGCCAGCAATGCACGCCCCCTCCCATAGACTTGCATTGAGGGGGCGTGGCCGAACCAAGCAGCGTGAAAACAGCGTTCGGAACATTTAGCTCCAAACGCTGGCCAGTGGAGTACCCCTTTAAAATTCAACATGGCCAATCCCTTATCCCCTCTACATAATCTATGGGGTGAGTTGGATGACCCTCATACAGATAACACATGTGGAAGGTTTCCATTGTGACCACTTATGGACCTAAGCTTTGTATCACCAGACAGAACCCTGTATAATATCAATATAATTAGCTCTAAAATTATTTATTTGCAATGTACAATTTTTAAATTACACAGGAATGTAACAGCAGGAACTTAACATTTTAAAGCTTTTTATTTTTCTTATTTTTCTTTTAAAACCCCGAAATTTTGTAACATTTGGTTCCATTGCACTAATAATTTTACAACACGGTCTAAAGTAAATCCCTTGGTCAGACCACAGCTCTCTTATCTATGGTGGAAATACACCCGTCAGCATATGCTTGTCAGAGCATGCTGGGAGTTGTGGTCCTACGATACGAGCGGCACGCCACGTGTCACTGGAGCCTGATCCCAGCCCTTAATAAAGTAGGACTTGGCGAAGCCTAAACTGAAACACGAGGACTGATCCAAGCTCTTACCGCAACGTTCGGCTGGTTTCAATTACATCAACAACCGACGGCATAAAATTTGATGATACAATCCTGATCGAGTCATTGTGCGTTATTTAGTATCTACTGCTGCAGAGCAATTTTATGATTTTTTAAAAAATAATTTTTTAATATTTTTTACTTCTTTAAACCTACTGTATGCTACCGTGACTGCTCCAGTTGAAGATTATTGCTAAGGGAGAACAAAAAAAAAATAAATGTAATCTATAATACTAGCATCTGACGTGAGAGAACTCTAAGGATGAGTAAGAGTATAGGCAGATTGTGCAGACGATAACTCGCTTGTCAGTTTCTGAAAAATAGCTTACTGGTTCAATGAAATATGAGTTAAAGAGGTATTCCGGCTTTATACATCATATCCCCTATCGCGGCGGGACCCCTGCGATCATACATCCTGGAATATCCCTTTAAGTCAACCAGCTGGGTCTCCTGGTCAGTCCTAGTTTAAAGGAGTATTCCAGTGCAGGAACACTTATCCCCTATACAAAGGATAAGTGATAAGTGTCTGATCGTGGGGGGGTCTGACCTCTGGGACCCACTGTGACCTCCTGCACTGCACCCAGTCAATCCCCAGTAACCGAGCATGCCAAGCCCTGCACACGGCGGTGGCTGCAACCTCCATGTATCTCTATGGGAGAGCCGGAGATACAGCGTTCAGGTATCTCTTACTCTCTCATAGAGATACATTGAGGGGGGGTGTCGGCCATCGCTTTAGGCGGGAGTCGACGCGCCTCGTTCCTGGGGAGAGCCAGGGTGCCATGCAGGAGATTGTAATGGCTCCCAGCAGTTGGACCTGGGCATGCTGGAAGTTGTAGTTTTGCAACAGCTGGAGAGACACTGTTTGGAAAACACTGCTCTAAAAGGAGACCCGACTGAGCACCATACTGTGACATCCTAGCAGTGCTGACTCCACCTATATAGTTTGCAGTCAGTGTGCAACATAGTGAATTGTATGAGATAAACAATGGACTGCAATACCAGAAAGAGCCCAAGGACAGGGATGGCGCTCATTCAGGAGAAAAGGCAGAGCCCATCTGCTAATCCCACACAACTCCATCAGCTAAGTGCTTCATTAAAGTAGATGTTCACCTTTATGGTCTATTCACACATACAGTACTCTGCACAGATTTGATGCGCAGGATTTTCTGCTGCAGATTTCAATGTAAACCTGATTGAACACAGCTTGAAATACTGCGCAGGACACTGTACGTGTGAATAAACCCTTAAGCTACATTTTAGAGCTTTAAAATTGAAATAATAATATATTTAGCGTTCTCTAATCTGCTATCCTGTACTGATCCTGAGTTACAGCTGTACTCACTATTACAGCTGTACTCACTATTCTGCTGGTGAGGTCACTGTGTACATACATTACTTATCCTGTACTGATCCTGAGTTATATCCTGTATTATACTCCAGAGTTGTACGCACTATTCTGCTGGTGGGGTCACTAGCATAATTGAGCTATAATACAGGATATAACTCAGGATCAGTACAGGATAAATAATGTAATGTATGTACACAGTGACCCCACCAGCAGAATAGTGAGTACAGCTCTAGAGTATAATACAGGATATAACTCAGGATCAGTACAGGATAAGTAATTAAATAACGAATTGAAATCAACCTTTTTTTTTTTTAAAGATACCATATATAAAATGTAGCTTATAGGTGAGCATACCCTTTAACTCAGTTCTGTTCCTATGCAATTTACAAATTATTATTTTTTTTACCTTTTTTTAATTTATGGGATAGGGGATAAGTATCTGATCTCGGGGGGACTGCGGACAGAAATTGGCCAGGCGTGTGGTCACTTACGTTCGTCCAGGAAGGTGGGGGTCACTCTACTCCAAGGGTGTGCAAGTAGACAGGGCCCTGTACAGGAGATCACAAGGGGTCCCATTGGTCGGATCCCGTGTGATCAGACACTTATCCCCTATCCTGTGTATAGGTGTTAAGTGTCTAAAAAATTCTGATCCCTGGACTATCTCTTCAATAAACCAAAGATTCTGAGCAACCCAGAACCTGTTTTAACAATTAATTTGGGTCCAGGTAGTATTTGACTATAAGATAAAGGCTTACCTCTTGGAAGACCTAACCTACATTCATAGGGTGTGCAGGTCCGCTAAAGAGCACAATCCAAGGGAAACCTGAGACTAGTGCCACAGATTTAATTCTGTAAGGAAGGGAATCGAATTTAGAGAATTGCACACGAAAATGAGCCTAGGAGGTCAAAAAAAAAAGAAAAGAGCCTAAAAAAAAAAAATCCCCAGGAAACAGATCGTAGACTTAAAAGGTGAAAGAGGCGCCGATACATTGAAACAGATGACGACAACGTATCCAGTGACCTCTCTCCTCCTTGCCTGCATTCTATACGGCTTTAGGTGGCTTTAGAGGTAGCTGGTGATGGTTGAAATCTAGGCAGGTAGAGTCCAAATTTGCTTTCAATTCCTGCAAAAGTTGCTACTGCTAGTTTGTAACCGCCCACGTGGTCAGGATTTGGCGCAGGCAGCGTGATTCGAGATTTGGGGACGCGGTCTGAACCAGCTGGTTTCCTGAAAGAGAAAAAAAAATACGATACTTTGATACTTTAGATAAAGATGGAATAATTGCAAATAGTCCTGATTAAACATATCTAAGTAATTTAGTGTTAGTTTACAGCTCTCATGCAGACCTATGTGTCTCCATGGTTACAGACTCCAAACAGTCCCAGTCCTTATAGCCTTTCCCATCTTTTGTCTATTTCCTGGTAACATACATTTGGTAGGTTAGTGGGGGAAAGGAAGGTGGTAGAAAATAAAAGTACATATAGTAACAAAAATGGAGGCAGAAACTTACACTCCACCAAAATCTACATAGAACCATCGCTGCAATAACTCGTAGGTCACCAGGGTCACACCAAACTGTGGAGAGGACCTGAACACACGGGCTGCAAGGAGAAAGGATTTATGTATTAGGAAGTATCTAAAGACCGGTATGAGATAGATAGATGTGAGATAGATAGATATGAGATAGATAGATAGATATGAGATAGATAGATAGATATGAGATAGATAGATAGATATGAGATAGATAGATAGATATGAGATAGATAGATAGATATGAGATAGATAGATAGATATGAGATAGATAGATAGATAGATAGATAGATATGAGATAGATAGATATGAGATAGATAGATAGATATGAGATAGATAGATAGATATGAGATAGATAGATATGAGATAGATAGATTAAAAAAGTGATAAGTTGGCCAGCACATACTGATACACAACTAATGCATGGACCCGGCATACAGGTGCACGCTGCTAGGCTAAATATACACAAGGAGTAGAATACAGCAGCACACTGCTAGCACAAAGATATATACCAAATATGAAATGCTATATTGCTATAGTGAAAAATTGATGTACTTAGCTTACCATTTGGCCAAATAGCGTGTACCATCCCACCATGATAAGGTGACCTCATTGGCATCAGTATGTGCTGGCCAACATATCCCTTTTTTGTATTGCACATATTGGTATGTGCACCCCACCCATTTTATAACGTGCAGGATGTTCCATATCTTACAACCCCGGTTACTGAATGCTCAGAGGCACATTCATAGTGTAGTGTCCATCCCAATGAGGTCACCTTATCGTGGTTGGATGGTACATGCTATT
Organism: Hyla sarda; assembly: GCF_029499605.1. Classification (NCBI taxonomy): domain Eukaryota; kingdom Metazoa; phylum Chordata; class Amphibia; order Anura; family Hylidae; genus Hyla; species Hyla sarda. Next base: position 19,378,801 of record NC_079193.1, read on the forward strand.
TGGCCAAATTGTAAGCTAAGTAGCTAAATTTTTCACTATAGAAATATAGCATTTCATATTTCATATTTATCTTTGTGCTAGCAGTGTGCTGCTGTATTCTTCTGCTTGGAGATGGATACGAGATGGATAGATATTTATGGGATAGATACGAGAAAGATAGATAGATACGAGCTAGATAGAGAGATACGACAGAGAGAGAGATACGACAGAGAGAGAGATACGACAGAGAGAGAGATACGACAGAGAGAGAGATACGACAGAGAGAGAGATACGACAGAGAGAGAGATACGACAGAGAGAGAGATACGAGAGAGAGAGATACGACAGAGAGAGAGATACGAGAGAGAGAGAGATATGAGAGAGAGAGAGAGAGATACGAGAGAGAGAGAGAGAGAGAGAGAGATACGAGAGAGAGAGAGATACGAGAGAGAGAGATACGAGAGAGAGAGAGAGATACGAGAGAGAGAGAGATATGAGAGAGAGAGAGATATGAGAGAGAGAGAGATATGAGAGAGAGAGAGAGAGAGAGATAGAGAGATAGAGAGAGAGAGATAGAGAGAGAGATAGATAATGTAATTGGTAAAGATGTGAAAGTAGGATGTGGTGACATTAAAGTACAGACTCCGTAGAGGAGTGCTTCCATATAAATGTGCCCATCTTACCTCCAGCGCCTTTCCAAAGGGCCCGGTGTCCTTCCTCCTGCAGGATTTTCCTGAAGCAGTCTATGACACCAGTGTAAGTCGTCTGCCCGGCTCGTGCTGCCACCTGTAGTCGAGTCTTGATGACATCAGCGGGTGTGACCAGAGAAGCGGCCGGCATACCTGTGGAGCACAACACATTCAATAGAACCAGCTAAAAGCACAAATATCAAGTTGTTTGGTTTCCCAAATTTTCCATCAAGGAGATGTTGTATAAATGATTTATGGCAACAGTATGGATAGTTGTGATAATATGAATTTGCAATGTGGGTTTGTAATCTGTTTTATATATGTGTCTTTTTGTATGTGACAAATCAATTATAAAAAAATTAAATAAAATTACGGCCAGTGTTTGAGGTGTAAACGGGGTATTATCCTGCTATAAGAGGCCAGTACCATTAGGTGTTCCAACTGCCAGAAAAAGGAAGACTTGGTGTGTACAAGGTAGGTGGTACGTATCACAGTAGCATCCACATGATGCCAGGACACATGGGTCATTGCCCATCACACCATCACTGCCGGCTTGTTTACCTCCCATAGTGCATTCTGGTGCCATGCCTTCCTTAGGTAAGTGACGCAGACCCAGCTATCCACATCCATGATACCAGGCCGCCTTCTTCCATTGCTCCATACTCCAGTTCTGTTCCTCACATGCCCATTGTAGACACTTTCGGTGGTGGACAAAGTCATCATGGGTGTGATGCCGGACAGAACTTTATACAACGATTTGGTCTACATCAACTCTTCTGTGGTCGGACCAGATGGGCTCACATTCACACCCACATACATATCAATAAAACTATGGCGCCCATTACCCTGTCCCAAATGTCCCTCCTTTGAGCACTTTTGGTAAGCACTAACCACTACATACGGGGAATATCCTACAAGAGCAGCCATATTGGAGATGATCTGACCCAGTTGTCCAGCTCTGATCCTTACACTTGTCCATTTTTCCTACAGACTAATGTTTAATGGGGTATTCCAACTTTATACATCATTTCCCCTATCCAAAGGATAGGGGATAAGAGGGAGAATCATCAAAACCTGTGCTGAGGAAAAGTCAACCAGTTACCCATAGCAACCAATCAGATCGCTTCTCTCATTTTTCGGAGGCCTTTTAAAACATGAAAGAAGCGATCTGATTGGTTGCTATGGGCAACTGGTTGACTTTTCCTCTACAAAGTTTTGACGAATCTTCCCCAAGATGTATGATAGCAGGGGTCCCGCCGATGGGGACCCCTGCAATCTCGGTGCAGCCCCCGGCATTCTGTGCCTTTGGCACAGAATGCCGGGGCTGCACCGAGATTGCGGGGGTCCCCAGTAACGGGACCCCTGCGATCAAACATCTTATGTAAAAAGCCGGTATAAAGATGTATAAAGCCAGAATACCCCTTTAACATTATGGATGATCAGAGTTTATATAGTGCAGGATGACAAAGGGTTTTTCCACTGGAGGTCTACTTTAAGATGCTCCACATAAGAGAGCATCTAATAGACTTCTATCTCTGAGTATTTTAAGTATAAAAAATAAAATAAAAATTAAGTTCCATAAATATGAAAAAAATATATTATATATAGAACTGACAATACGATTCCATATTTCATATTTCTGGCATAGTAAAATCTAAAGGGCGGCAGAGATCTCCGAAATATATGATTGACCTCATGTTTCCCAGCAGGAAATTATCTCATGGTAAAAAGTGTGCCATCATCTCTTGAGGTTTTCTCCGAAAACCCCTAAATTAGAGGCTAGGAAAGGATATCGAGAGTTTCCATATCCGCCCCAAGAAAAAACACATGATATAGGATATTTGTGCCCGGTGAACCACTCTGACCCATACTCTAAGGAAGGTATACCATAAGAAACCTTGTAACATTTGCCATGTGGCCTTCCCGGCATTGGAAGCTTCAGAAAATCCAGTTCGGCACACTCTCCGATGTCTGATGATTGAATTCAGACTTTTGGGAGGTGAAAGCTCCTTTGGCCTTTTGCTTTTTTACTTTTCACGCCTCTTTGTGGCTACTGGCAAGGAACACACAGCGAGCTGAAAAGCAGAGTCTTCAAACTCACCACCACTGCCGCCACCACTTACCCACAGGGGCGCGCAAGCAGAACTGTCTGCCACCACCTTAAATAACCCTATATAAACTCTGCATCCCTGCAAAGAAACATTTCTGTGCAAAATCAGCAAACCAAATGCAGCTAGGATTTCAGGAGGGAAAGGAAAAAAAAAATCCAATAAACTTTCATCTCTTCCAATGCATTCGCTCTGCACGGTACTGGCTCCTCGCTCAGACGTCTTACCGTGGCATACAATATCCATGTAGGTGGGTCACATTCAGTTTATTAGATGGAAATGAAGAACACATGCCAAGTGCTTGGAAATCAGCCTACAGACCAAACATTCAGATACTGCACTAGATAGACTGAATGGCCACTTTCCTAGCGCCGTCTCCATGTATAGTGGCACACTGGACCTTCTTTGGTCTTCAGAACCGCACCAATTCTTCATGGCATAGAATCCATTAGGTGATGATTTTGTTCTTCAGGAATATTGGCTCATGCAGATAGGATCGCTTCTCACAGTTGCACAGAGAAGTGTATAGGATTAAAGGGGTACTCCGCCCCTATACATCTTATCCAAAGGATAGGGGATATGATGTCTGATTGCGGGGGGGGGTTCCGCAGCTGGGACCCCCGCGATCTCTGTGCAGCACCCGACGTTCCTTTAGAACTCTGGGTGTGGGCAGAAGGATTCATGTCGTCACGGCCATGCCCCCTCAATGCAAGTGTATGGGGGGGGGGGGGGGGGGTGTGGCAGATGACACGCCCCCTTCCATAGACTTGCATTGAGGGGCGTAACATCACGAGGGGGCGTGGCCATGATCTCACGCGAAACGCTGCCCGCTCCAAGCGTTCAGAACTACATTTTTCAAACACTGGGGCAGTGGAGTAACCCTTTAAGAACTGGGGACTTTGAAGCCCTGGAAAGCAAGGAAAACTCACTTACATGGAACCAATCCATGACTACACGACCCTTGTGGAATGACACATTGTCCTGCTGACCGTCTCCTTCTGCCATAGAGTTAACAGTTACATAGTTAAGAAGGTTACAAAACGACTAAAGTCCAAGTTCTACCTGTAACCCATTTCAGCCAGGATTGACCATGTTCCTCCAAAGAGATCTGGATTAATCGGACCAGGTAATTTTTTTCCACTGCTCAGTGACACAGTTTGCTCTTCTGCCCCCTGGAGTCGCACCGTTCTGTTTTAGACACAATGGTCCTGGGGACTGGTCATCTGCTGTTAGAGCCACTAGCTTTAGCCTGCAGTTTGGCAACTGTGCTCCTCCTGTCCATCAGAGGAGATTCCCAATATATCCCCCCCCCCCTCACCTTTTTTTCTGTCCACTGGATCCCCTTTGGCTACATGTTTTCACTCCATATACTCCACAATGGTGAATGAGAAAACCCCACTAGGTTGGCAGTGAAATCCTGGCCCCGACTAGTCTACCACTGATGACCAGGCCTCACTCCAAGTTGGTCAGATAATTAGATTATCCCCGTCTAATTTGGATCCACAGAAAACCAATCACTGAATTTTATTCTATGCTCCGATGTCACGAGTCTTCATACAGGGACGTGCCAATCATAAAAGGTCAGTGGGCTCTCATAAAAGAGGCCATGCAGTGCTTATGTGGACGTCAAGAGAATCTCCATTTCTAATAAACACTGTCAGCAAACGTAAAATTTACGGTCTTGTAAATCGGTGAAGTAACCACCAATAAGCAGGCTAAGCTGCTGCAGACCGATCCCGTTCTTTTAGTTCTCTGGTAGTTTGAACGTTTCCAGCAAGGTGTTGTGTGACTGTAGACCCTGGCTGAGCAGTAACTCTTCCCAAAAATCACAGCCCTTCTGCCAGTTCCTGCCCAGAGCTGTTGCAGAACATTCAATTTCACAGCAGACTATGGCAGAAGCCAATCTGTGAAGTTGCGGCACCTGCTGTATTTATTTCCTGTCTGCTTCTCTGACTGTGGCATTACTCATTGAGGAAGATATGTTGTCTCGGAAGAGAGGCAGGAGCCAGAAAAGCTGCTGAGACAACACCCAACTGACAATGAGAGGACTACACAACTTCCTGTCAGGAGAGAGGGAGGTGCAGAGGAGCTGCTGAGACATCACCACACTGAAAATGAACGGACTACACACAACTGTCAGGGGTAAATCATGCAAAAACATGCTGAAGCCAGCACAATTTGTGATAACATTATATTAGCAAGTTATATACCTTGGGGTGAAAGCTTTCCCTAAATACAATTTTCTCATACTGGAATACCCCTTTAACACTTCTTTCTTACTTCTTTTTATAGGTCTCATTTGGTACCTATAGGTGGCACTAGAGAGATTGTTAGAGTTTTTTCCCCTTCTGGAGGAGAGCTAATTTGCATACAAATTTTCCCATGGAGAATTGGCAGTAAGACTCCTTAGAGTTATATAATTGCAGGTAGAATCCGTATCTTTCTACTGATGAGTAACAATAAAACTTCAATGGCAATGTTTGTTTAGTAAATTTTTTGTAAGAGTTCTTATTGTGCAAAAACAGTAAAATATAAAAATGGCTCGTTAGTGTTTCTCTTTTTGAAGAGTTTCATTAAAATTCCATCTAAATTAAAAATACTTAAAATATAAAAATAATTAAATATAAATATATAAATGATCTAAACCTGGTATAAACAATAATAATTCCCCCCCCCCCCCCCAAAAAAAAAGTCAAATTATATGTAAACTAAAACTGTGTCAATGCAAACAAAAACAAAACTTGTCTAGTTGGTTCTTTCAGTAATAATCCCAGGTCTCCATCTCTCCAATGATCACTATAGCCGACCTGAATACTAGGGGGACTTGGGTCGCAGGACCCACAGTCCCCTATTGGGCATTTATGGTATATCCGGTTTACGGAGAAAAAAAATACCCCTTTAAATAAATAGCGCAATGTGCATCCTTTGTCCAGGGAGTAAAGCGTCAGACACTGTGGAGACGCCATCCCTACCGATTCTGTTACTTCTGGGTTCTATTGCAAAATCCAAACAAAACAAGTCTCAGAGCGAAATGTGAAATCTTTTTCTTCTTGCACTGTAATAAGTCCGTGAGGGTTTTTAGCCAAACCAGCGTGGTCTGGCTCCTCGCGCTCGCCCCATCTCGATGGAACTGCAGTAAACAGCCGCACGCAGGAGACGGCATATACATTTAAAGGAGGCCCAGAGTGATGTGAAATAAAAATAGAGCGTCCGTATCATGCGGTCAAAGGAAAACATTACACGCTGCAAATTATCCCGTCAATCTGCATTGCGGAACGCCATGCAACTGCCCAAAATAAACTCACAAGAACAGACAAGCAGCGACCACCAATAAACAAAGCAGATAAAGCCGAAAAGATATTAAAGAGGTAAAATTAACATTGCCAAGTTGAAGGTTCGCACTGATAGAATTTGAGGGGGCAGGTAACTTTTTATTCACCTATTATTACCGTTTTGGGAGGAGGGAGGAACATAAAACAGCTAATATGGACTTTTTTTTTTTTTTTTTACGTTCGTTGTATAGTTTAGGTTGAGATTATACCAATGATGCCCATAAAAACTAAATTTAAAAGGGGTACTCCCGTGGAAACCTTGAACTGGTGCCAGAAAGTTAAACAGATTTGTAAATGACTTCTATTAAAAAAATCTTAATCCTTCCAGTACTTTTTAGGGGCTGTATACTAAAGAGAAATCCAAAAAAGAAATGCATTTCCTCTGCTGTCCATTTTAGGAACTGTCCAGAGCAGGGGGAAACCCCCATAGCAAACATACGCTGCTCTGGAAAGTTCCTAAAATGGACAGCAGAGAGCACTGTGGTCATGACATCAGAGGAAATGCATTTCTTTTTAGCATACAGCCCCTAAAAAGTACTGGAAGGATTAAGATTTTTTTAATAGAAGTAATTTACAAATCTGTTTAACTTTCTGGAACCAGTAGATTAACAAATTTATTTTTCAAATGACTTTTTCAATAGGAGGAGTTATTAATCTCATGAATGCATTACTCTCGGGCTGCGGAGGTTGCCCGGGAGTTTCAAACATCCTGCCGCCGGACCAACATCATGATAAAGTATGTTTAGCTGTCTGGGCTTCACTGTTTTACTCTTGGGTTGTAGAGACTCTCTGTATCGGGACATCCCTAAACTTTACTATATTTATAGTTGACATATAAAGAACACGTGTACCAAGTTTATTTGATGGTATGTGCAGCTGTTCAGAAATTATTCTGGAACATACTTGTATACATATACACACATATGTTGAATATATATATTCAGCTCTGCAGAAGTGAATAGGGTTGAGCTGCAATACCGTATGCAACCTGTGCATAGGTGTGGCGCTGTTTTAGAACAGAAAGCCACAATTGCTTTTTTTAACCCCTACACACTACCCTTTCAGAATATTTTATCAACTGGCACCAAATTACAGGAACTTTGGTGTCGGATAAAATTTAGAAGATTAATCAAACCTTGTGCTAAACCTTTGTTCTATGGTTTCTTATTTCAGGTTTCGTACTCGTAGTAATGGCACAAGCCTTGAAGAGCGGATGACAATCTTCCATCAGACAGGTTGACATGATGGGGGGGGGGGGGGGGGAGGAAGGAGAGTGATCTATTGCATTACAGTAAAAAGCTGAAATAGGGAAGAAAAAGCAGCTTCCCCTCCTCCCCTGCCTGCAGAATCTGAATGTATTGTATCATATCTATAGATGTGTTCAGCGATGGTCGCGCCCCGAACGTAGATTTCGCTGTGTCGCAGATCGCCGGACTGACATAAAATGAAAGCATAAAAGCCGCCTGTGTGACTGCAAACTTCAAAAGGAAAATTATCTTGGTCTGCAATCACATCAGCAGCTTTCAAAGGGGAAGGACTGGAGCGGAGAAATTGTTTGGCTTGTCGATGTACGCTTGCATTTCACGTCGGCGCGCGGGCGCTCCCCATGTTAAAGGCTTGTTTTGTTTCCGAAGAAACAGGTTGGAAGTAGACGAGTCTAAAAAAGACATTTGTATCTGATCAAGTGGTTGGGAAAAAGAAGTGTTTATGGTTAGCCGCGCTTCAATAAGACGACTGTGAAACGGGATCTTCAGAAAAAAATAAAGAAATCTATGGAATCTTTTCATGTACTCGAGCCTGCCCCCTATTCTTCATTGAATTTCCAGCCCATATAGACCTGGAGCCGTGTGATCCAGAAGATGTAACGTTAATGCTGGGAAATGTTTGAAAGCATTTTCTTTGCTCAGGTACTATAGCCTTCTTGGCTAAGGACTTCCGCAGACATCAGCTGAATGTTCCTTAAACCAAAAAGCCATTCCTCTCGATAGGCAAGCATGGGTTAGGCCGAGCTTATATACATCTTCTCAATGGGGAGAGCGGAAAAAGCAGCTGCCAGACCCCTCTGGTGGCCGCTTATCTCCCTTGAGAAAAAAAAAAAATTCAAATGCTGAAAGAAAAACAAAAAAATTTATACCCCAGAAACCTATACTTACCTAGCTCTGGTTCAGCTTTGCTCAGTCCCTTGATCATCTTCAGGACATGCTCGCCAATCAGTGGCAGAGAAGTGACACCTCTATGGCCAGTGATTGGCTGAGCCGACAGGTCCTGCACCCAGCACTTGTTTTGGAAACAGGAATAAGATGGAAGATCAGGGATGCAGACGGAGGTGAACAGGAGCTGTGGGGGGGGGATCGGGGCTAGGTGAGTATAGGTTTCCTCTACACCAACTGGATTTTTTTTCTATAAAACACTTGATAACCCCTTTAAAGTTACTGATTTACGATCCTGACCTCATCCCAATTGTTAGACGGATCAAGACAATACCTACCTTATGTATTTTAAGCATTTAGTCACAGAAGCTTCATAAAAATGCGTAGTCCCTACTACTTCCCCTTTTGCCTGATATTGTGGCCCCTCCTATTAAAACATTAAAAGTTATCCCCTATCTACAGAATTGAGATAATTGGTGGTTCTGACCCCCCCCCCCCCCCAATGACCACAAGAGCAGAGGTCAACTGTCCCACTTATTAATTGAGCACACTCGGCCACTGCTCCATTCACGCTCTATAGGATTTACGAACACTGTTGAGTGCTATATTTGGAGGACCCATAGAGAATGAATGAAGCAGAAGCCAAGCATGCCCAGGTCTGTTCTATGCTCTTGGGGGACATCAGTGGCGATTCCCAGCTGTCGTGCCCCCCCCCCCCCCCCCACTAATCAGCCAGTTATCATTTATAATGTAATGCCAAACTCTAGAAAAAGAAGACTAGGTAGTACGCATCGACCGATATCGGTATTTTAGGGCCGATACTGATAATCGGTGGAGGTTAGGGCCGATAGCCGATAACTTATACCGATATTCTGGTATAAGTTATCGGCTATTTATCCCCCCGCAACACATCATTGATTTAAAGCGGGCGCTTTAAATCAATGCACTGCAGTGGCTTTTGCGGTGCCATAGACCACCGCCGCCACCCCGCTTCTCTCCCCCTGCCTGTCCGAGGGTCCTGAGACCTATCACCGCCACCAAAACCCCCGCCCCCAACCCCCACCGCGCCCGCCGCCGCACCGCGACCGCCCCCCCCGACCCACCGCACCGGCCCCATTGCCTCCCCCATCCCCGGTTTTATAATTACCTGTTCCCAGGGTCCACTCCACGTCTGGCTCCGGTGGCGTCCTCCTGAACTGTCACTGTGCGCACTGACGGTGACGTCACGTCGCGCACTGACGGTGACGTCACGTCGCGCACGTCACTCGTCATTGCGCACAGCGTAACGCAGGACGCAGCAGGAGCAAGAAGTAGTGTGGGCTCCGGGAACAGGTAATTATAAAACCGGGCATGGGGGAGGCAATAGGGGCGGTGCGGTGGGGGGTGCGACGCGGTGCAGCGGGTCGGGGGCGGTAGCGGCATTATCGGCAAAGTAATTGCCGATACCGATAATGCCCCAAATCGTGATTATCGGCCATACCGTTAATCGGTCGATCCCTACTAGGTAGTTTAACAGTAAACTCAGGGACAAACTAGATGTTATTTTATTGATGGCCTATCCTCAGGATCAGCCATCAATGTCACATGTGATCAGTTAGGTGCCAACACCCAACACTCCGCAGTCAGCTGTGTCCCAGAGCGGCAGTACCCTCAACTCAATACACAGTGGACAGAGATGGAAGCAGACCGCTTCATACACTTTGTAGTGGCCATGCTGGGGTACTACAGCTTAGCTCCGATACCCTTCAATGGGAGCTTAGCTACAGTATTCCAGCATAAGCACTACAGAGTGTACAGATCCATCTACTTCTGGCTACAATGTATAATATCCTAGAGAGGGACAGAAGGCACAGTCTAATAATATTCTGCCTGTAGTAGTAATATATTCGCACAGTCTGATAGTGTCCAGTGGCCGAAGCTGGTAGTGTATATACTAGTGGGGTGTATTAGGAAAAATAGCAAGCAATTCAAAAAATATCAAAGAAAGGTGAACTTGCACTCACCGACCATTTAGTAGACTTAGATCCACTGAACCTCCGTGGGGCAGGGAGACTTTAGGATGGGAGCGCTCAGAGGCTAACAGACGTTTTCGGCCTCCCAGGAGGTGTGTGCAAAAACGTCTGTTAGCCTCTGAGCGCTCCCATGCTAAAGTCTCCCTGCCGCACGGAGGTTCAGTGGATCTAAGTCTACTAAATGGTCGGTGAGTGCAAGTTCACCTTTCTTTGATATTTATTTTTTCTACTTCTGGTTACGTTCACTGTGTAGGAATAGAAAAAAAACAGAGCTAATTTCTTCTAAAACACAGCTCCACACATGCCCTCAGGTGATGTGGCGTATTACAACTTGGCTCCGTTCGCTTCAATGGAACAGAGGTGCAATACCACACAAAACCTGAGAACAGGAGTGGCGCTGTTACTAGAAGAAGCAGCTATGTATTTTTCTTTTCCTAGATAACCTCTTTAAAGGAGTACTCCGGTGGAAAATTATTATTATTATTATTTTTAAATCAACTTGTGCCAGAAAATTAAACAGATTTGTAAATTACTTCTATTAAAAAATCTTAATCCTTCCAGTACATTTTAGGGGCTGTATACTACAGAGGAAATGCTATTCATTTTGGATTTCTCTTCTGTCACGACCACAGTGCTCTCTGCTGACCTCTGCTGTCCATTTTAGGAACTGTCCAGAGCAGGAGAAAATCCCCATAGCAAACATATGCTGCTCTGGACAGTTCCTAAAATGGACAGCAGAGGTCAGCAGAGAGCACTGTGGTCGTGACAGAAGTGAAATCCAAAAAGAAAAGCATTTCCTCTGTAGTATACAGCCACTAATAAGTACTGAAAGGATTAAGATTTTTTTTACTAGAAGTAATTTACAAATTTGATTAACTTTCTGGCAACAGTTGATTTAAACCATTTAACCCTTTCAAAGACCATTACTTTCTATTCAAGCAGTCACTTATCTAATCCCCGCTCTGCATCAGGCCATTTGGCGACAGGTTTGCAGTTTTTTGCCCCCCTATTCTGACGATTTTATGACATGCACATGTACACACAGACATGTGACAGATGAACGTTGCATTTTGAACTTTTATTTTTAAGGGAATGATGAGAGTCTAATTTTCCGATTGGGTCAGATTTTAGTCATACGAAAAACTTTATGCTTCGCTGTAAAATTGCACGAAGGCGCTTTACAGTTACACAACGCCACCCTACAGATGTGGTCTATTTTCAGAAAATCTATGGGAATGGGGAATATGATTTTGGTTAAAATAGGGTTAAAATCTCCGAGACTATAGTAGCATATACACCCCAACCAGTATAACTGCAGTGAATACACCGGAAAAATCCCCAGCACAGCGCTCCGTCCTCCCACCATACCTTCCGGTATCCCAGTGTTTCCCAACCAGGGTGCCTCCAGCTGTTGCAAAATTACAACTCCCAGCATGCCCGGACAGCCTTCGGCTGTCCGGGCATGCTGGGAGTTGTAGTTTTGCAACAGCTGGAGGCACCCTGGTTGGGAAACACTGCTGTATCCTAATACACCCCCATCGCTACATTTATCACTGCTGAGATCTACATAAGGGAAGCATGTAAACTCTAAAGCATATTTTGTGTTGCTCCAATAAAAATCTATCAAAATATGTAAAGAATGTAGGAGACCACCCAGCGCTGCGGTTTAATCTATACAAATCAGCCGTCGCCTACAGCAGCAATGGCTAAAATTGTACGTTGTGTGATAAAGCTGACAGTCATGGAGGACGGAGAGGGTGGCATTCTTATATCCTGGAGCCGGAGCCGGCCGCTGGATCTGCTTGTTGTGGGGAAAGTTGTGATTAAGAAACCGAATAAGTACAGGGGTGGTGGAGGTGCGGTGGTCACATGATGAGGCGGCGCTCTGGTCTAAGTATGGGATTTCATTACCTTATTTAAACAATAGAAAGAAGTAGGACTAGGATCAGGAGCAAACGCTCCAAAACATATTTTACCAACATGTCCAACACAATGTTAATACCCCCCTGCATGCTCCCTATAGTAATAATCCCCCTCTGTGCCTGCCCCAAGTAATAGTGCTATCCACAAAACAACAATACTTCCACGGTGTCCCCACAAATTATGTAATAACAGGACCACTTGTGTGGCACCACATAGTAATAAAACCACCTTTATGTCCTACAAAGTAACAGTGCTTCCACTGTGCCTCACAGTAACATTATCTCTGTGCCCCTCCATAGTAACAGTGCTTCCACTGTGCCCCCACATAGTAACACTACCGCCTCTTTGCCCTCACAGTAACATTATCATCTTGGTGCCCCTCCATAGTAACAGTACTTCCATTGTGCCCCCACATAGTAACATTACTGCCTCTGTGCCTTCACATAGAAACACTACTTCCTCTGTGCCCCCACATAGTAACAGTGCTTCCACTGTGCCCTCACATAGTAACAGTGCTTCCACTGTGCCCTCACATAGTGCTTCCACTATGCCCTCACATAGTGCTTCCACTGTGCCCTCACATAGTAACAGTGCTTCCACTGTGCCCTCACATAGTAACAGTGCTTCCACTGTGCCCTCACATAGTAACAGTGCTTCCACTGTGCCCTCACATAGCAACAGTGCTTCCACTGTGCCCTCACATAGCAACAGTGCTTCCACTGTGCCCTCACATAGCAACAGTGCTTCCCCTGTGCCCTCACATAGCAAGTGCTTCCCCTTTGCCCTCACATAGTAACAGTGCTTCCACTGCGCCCTCCCATGGTAACAGTACTTCCATTGTGCCCCCACATAGTAACAGTGCTTCCACTGTGCCCTCACATAGTAACACTACGGCCTCTTTGCCCTCAAAGTAACATTATCATCTGTGTACCTCCATTTTAACAGTGCTTCCACTGTGCCCTCACATAGTGCTTCCACTGTGCCCTCACATAGTGCTTCCACTGTGCCCTCACATAGTGCTTCCACTGTGCCCTCACATAGTAACAGTGCTTCCACTGTGCCCTCACATAGTAACAGTGCTTTCACTGTGCCCTCACATAGCAACAGTGCTTCCACTGTGCCCTCACATAGCAACAGTGCTTCCCCTGTGCCCTCACATAGTAAGTGCTTCCCCTTTGCCCTCACATAGTAACAGTGCTTCCACTGTGCCCTCACATAGTAACAGTGCTTCCACTGTGCCCCCACATAGTAACAGTGCTTCCACTGTGCCCCCACATAGTAACAGTGCTTCCACTGCGCCCTCACATAGTAACAGTGCTTCCACTGTGCCCTCACAAAGTAACAGTGCTTCCACTGTGCCCTCACATAGTAACAGTGCTTCTACTGTGCCCTCACATAGTAACACCACGGCCTCTTTGCCCTCAAAGTAACATTATCATCTGTGTACCTCCATTGTAACAGTACTTCCATTGTGCTGCCACATAGCAACATTACAGCCTCTGTGCCCTCACATAGTAACAATTCTTACACTGTGCCACCACATAGAAACACTAATTTCTCTGTGCCCTCAGATAGTATCATCTCTGTGACCCTCCATTGTAACAGTACTTCCATTGTGCCCTCCCATGGTAACAGTACTTCCATTGTGCCCCCACATAGTAACCGCGCTTCCACTGTGCCCTCACAAAGTAACACTACCACCTATGTGCCCTCAGGTCACTTACCGGCAATGGCTCCGGCCAACAGGAGATACCCAGGACTAACTTTGCCGTCCTCTCCAGCAAAGGCGGTTTTCATATGAGCATAGCATGGGAAGTAGATTGCAGAGAAGGGGATATCACGGAGGAAGCATGCTTTGGCACCCTGGTCAAGGAAGAAAAGAGAAGTCGATAAGTTCCCGGGTCACTACAGCAATTTCATAAGGTTGTATTAAAGAGAACCTGTTACTTGTTTTATGCTGCCCATATCCCGGACGGTAACGGGTGCAGGGGGTTTGGGGATCCTCACCGCTTGGGAAATTTCCATTGCGGATTATGTACATGTGGATGTACCCTTAGGGTATGTTTACACTAAGGATTTGTGCCCAGACAAATTCCAGGCAGTGCAGCAGGTGCCGCTGGTGCTAGGACAGAGTAAACCTGCGCTGTCACTAAGGATGCCAATGCAGTCTGCATGCTATTACGCCAAAAGAATGAACAGGTTTCATTCTTTCTGCAAAAAATTCCCCAGAGAAACTTTTGCAGTGGAAATTCAGCAACAGAAAATAATTTTTTTTTATACTGTAGCTAAATGGGAAAAGGATGGCATACAGCTGCATCTCTTGAATATCCGTTAACATACATTTTTTTTCCTAAAAATGAACAGAAACAAAAAATAAAAATAAAAATAAAAAATGTAAATGCACCCTGTCAAAAATCTACAACAGTTCTCCATTCCTGTACATGTGTGAACACTGATATGGATAATTAGCAGAGTACCCCGTGTTGATACCTAAACATTGTGGGAGAGGAAAAACAACAATGAAGCTCCCTACCTTACACCCCATCCTTCACAAAAATGGTAGGAGTGTACTCACTTATGTAAGATACTGTACATACAGATGTATACAAACACATATATACTTACATACATACAAATCACAATAAAAACACAGGCACACACATTCATACACATATCTATCATATTTACAGTGGGGATCAAAAGTTTGGGCACCCCAGGTAAAAATTTGTATTAATGTGCGTAAAGAAGCCAAGGAAAGATGGAAAACTCTCCAAAAGGCATCAAATTACAGATTAGACATTCTTATAATATGTCAACAAAAGTTAGATTTTATTTCCATCATTTACACTTTCAAAATAACAGAAAAAAAAATGGCATCTGCACAAGTTTGGGCCCCCTGCAGAATTTATAGCATGCACTGCCCCCTTTGCAAAGCTAAGACCTGCCAGTGTCATGGATTGTTCTCAATCATCATCTGGGAAGACCGGGTGATGTCAATCTCAAAGGTTTTAAATGCCCAAACTCATCTGACCTTGCCCCAACAATCAGCACCACGGGTTCTTCTAAGCAGTTGTCTAGAAATCTGAAACTGAAAATAGTTGATGCTCACAAAGCTGGAGAAGGCTATAAGAAGATAGCAAAACATTTTCAGATGTCAATATCCTCTGTTCGGAATGTAATTAAGAAATGGCAGTCATCAGGAACAGTGGAAGTTAAAGCAAGATCTGGAAGACCAAGAAAAATATCAGACAGAACAGCTCACAGGATTGTGAGAAAAACAATTCAAAACCAACCCACGTTTGACTGCATAATCCCTCCAGAAAGATCTGGCAGACACTGGAGTTGTGGTACACTATTCCACTATAAAGAGATACTTGTACAAATATGGTCCTCATGTAAGAGTCATCAGAAGAAAACCTCTTCTACGTCCTCACCACAAAAATCAGCATTTGAACTGTGCAAATGAACACATAGACAAGCCTGATGCATTTTGAAAACAAGTTCTGTGGACCGATGAGGTTAAAATTTAACTTTTTGGCTGGAATGAGCAAAGGTACGTTTGGAGAAGAAGGGGAACAGAATTTAATGAAAAGAACCTCTGTCCAACTGTTAAGCATGGGGGTGGATCAATCATGCTTTGGGGTTGAATTGCAGCCAGTAGAATTGCAGCTCACGAGTAGAAGGAAAAATGGATTCAATAAAATTTCAGCACATTTTGGATGCTAACTTGATGCCGTCTGTGAAAAAGCTGAAGTTAAAGAGAGGATGGCTTCTACAAATGGACAATGATCCTAAACACACCTCGAAATCCACGTGAGATTACATCAAGAGGCGTAAACTGAAGGTTTTGCCATGGCCTTCACAATCTCCTGACCTCAATATAATTGAAAATCTATAGATAGACCTTAAAAGAGCAGTGCGTGACAGACAGCCCAGAAATCTCAAAGAACTGGAAGACTTTTGTAAGGAAGAATGGGCAAAGACACCTCAAACAAGAATTGAAAGACTCTTGGCTGGCTATAAAAAGCGTTCACAAGCAGACGCCATTTTTTTTGTTTTCAGTTATTTTGAAAGTGTAAATGATGGAAATAAAATCTAACTTTTGTTGACATATTATAAGAATGTCTAATCTGTAATTTGATGCCTTTTGGAGATTTTTCCATCTTTCCTTGGCTTCTTTATGTACATTAATACAAATTTTTACCTGGGGGGCCCAAACTTTTGAACCCCACTGTGTGTATGTGTGTGTATATATATATATATATATATATATATATATATATATATATATATATGACAACACTGCAGCTAACAAATCAGTATCAGCTGTTAAGCCCCTTTTCGATTTCTGTCAGTTAACTGTTTCCATGGAGACCATGTGTGGAGGAACCCAATAATGACCACCAATATGTCTTTCTATGGCAGACCTTAAGGGGTCTTATTGGCACAGGTCGCCCTGTCCCGTGAACCCTTCAATTGCAGAGGCATGATCATAGGGGGTTCGCTTCCCTGATCGGGTCACTGTGTTTACTGATAACATGATCCGGGACTAGTGGTCACCCCTGTGCAGTCAGCCATAGGGACCTCAAAAGGACCCCAGTGCTGTCTGTACCCTTAGCCTGTCATTAGGACAGTGTTTCCCCAACCAGGGTGCCTCCAGCTGTTGCAAGACGACAATTCCGAGCATGCTGAGAGTTGTTGTTTTGCAACAGCCTGAGGCAACCTGGTTGGGAAACACTGCATTAGGGTAACATTTCGGGGGCTGATTTATGAAAATTGTCTAAAAAGAAATGAAAAAAAAAAGTCTTTCCTGCCCATAGCAACCAATCACAGTGCAGCTGTCATTTCCTAAAGGGCTTCTATAAAAAAAAAATCTTAATCCTTCCAGTACTTATTAGCTGCTGAATACTACAGAGGAAATTATTTTCTTGTTGGAACACAGAGCTCTCTGCTGATATCACGAGCACAGTGCTCTCTGCTGACACCTCTGTCCATTTTAGGAACTTTCCTGAGTAGGAGAAAATCTCCATAGGAAACATATGCTGCTCTGGACAGTTCCTAAAATGGACAGAGGTGTCCGCATAGAGAACTGTGGTTATGATGTCAGCAGAGAGCTCTGTGTTCCAAAAAGAAAAGAATTTCCTCTGTAGTATTCAGCAGCTAATAAATACTGGAAGGATTAAGATTTTTTTAATAGAAATAATTTACTAATATTTTTAACTTTCTGGCACCAGTTGATTTAAAAAATAAATAAATAACTAAAAAGGTTTCCACCGGAGTTCCCATTTAAGTTAGTGTAAAATAAGGTTGTGTTTCAACAAATAGTTTTGATCAATAAGTCTCTTTCTTTATTCCAAGATTAGAAAAACAGAGCTGACTTCTTCCAAGACAGCTCCACCCCTGTCTTCAGGTTGTGGGAGGTATTGGAGCTCAGTTCCATTGAAGTAAAAGGAGCCAAGTTGTAATACCGCACACAACCTGAGGGCAGGTGCAGCGCTGTTTTACAAAATAATTATCTGTTTCTCTATTCCTGGTTATCAATATGTTAAAATATTCACATCAATGTGGCTTCAACAGTATCACATCGTACACTCCTACACGTGTCTATGATGGAGGAGCGGTGCGGATGGCGTTCTGGATTCATGTGTGTGATCCAGGTCTCCATGAGGGGGCGTGTCTACATAATGTCTCAGTAGTGCAGCCAGTGTGTCCGTGAAGTCATGTGATCATAACGTACTTAAAACCTACCATAAGTATCTTGTAATTAACAGTTTTCACCCAAAAAGCAGCTTCAGTTAGACCCATTTATGCAACTGTCAGAAGAGAGAAACTGTCTTTGTTGCCCATAGCAACCAATGAGAGCACAGCTTTCACTTTCCGAAAGCAGAATACAAAAAGGAGATTTTTGTTTACTTACCGTAAAATCTCTTTCTCGGAGGATCCATTGGGGGACACAGACCGTGGGTGTATGCTGCTGTCTCTAGGAGGTGTGACACTATGGTAATAAAAAAAAAAAAAGTCTGCTCCTCCCAGCAGAATATACCCGCCTTCAGGCCCTGAGCTAATCAGTTTAAGTTTCAGAGCTTTCAGAGCAATAGGAGGAGACCAACAGGTCAAGGAAAAACCCAAAACTGTCCGAGAACCAGAAGAAAAAAACATAACTGAACACACCCTCGGACAGAGAACCAAAGGAAACCCCAAAAAGGGCGGGAGCTGTGTCCCCCAATGGATCCTCCGAGAAAGAGATTTTATGGTAAGTAAACAAAAATCTCCTTTTCTCTATCGGCTCCATTGGGGGACACAGATCGTGGGACGTACCAAAGCCGCCCCTTGGGTGGGCAGATAAGCAGTCAGGCAGACGGCCAAACCCCTGCCGCCTGCAACACTTTACGACCCAGACTAGCATCAGCCGATGCGAAGGTATGAACTCGATAGAACCTCGAGAAAGTGTGCAAAGACGACCAGGTAGCCGCCTTGCAAATCTGCGAGGCCGAGGCTCTATTCTGGAGAGTCCAGGATGCCCCAACAGAACGGGTAGAATGAGCCACAACCCTGAACGGAGGAATCTTCCCCTTACAGCAATAGGCTTCCGAAATGGCGGACCGAATCCACCGAGAAATGGTGGCCTTGGAAGCAGGTTGTCCCTTACGACGACCTTCCGTAAGGACCAAAAAGGAATTACACTGACGAAACGAAGAAGTGATGGAGAGATAAGACCGAACAGCCCAAACTACATCCAGCTTGAGTAGTAAGCGCTCCTTAGGATGAGAAGGATCAGGACAAAAAGACGGGAGGACAATGTCCTCATTGAGATGAAAGGCCGAAACCACCTTAGGAAAAAAGGAAGGATCTGGCCGGAAAACAACCTTGTCCTGGTGGATCACCAGAAACGGAGAACGGCAGGAGAGAGCTGCCAATTCAGACACCCTCCGGATGGAGGTGATAGCAACAGGAAACACCACTTTCCAAGAAAGGTGGCGGAGAGACACCTCTCTAAGGGGCACAAAGGGTTCCCCCTCGAAGGCACTCAGAACCAAATTCAAGTCCCAAGGGGGAGAGGGTGACGAATAAGGAGGAACAGCATGCATCACTCCTTGAAGGAAGGTCCGGACATGAGAATTAGAAGCCAGGGGCTGCTGGAAAAGGATAGCAAGGGCCGAAACCTGACCTTTAAGGGAACTTAGAGACAACCCCAGTTCCAACTCGAATGCAAAAAGGAGAGAAGATGGGGAACCGAGAAGGTTACAGGGGATAAGTCGTGAGCTTCACACCAACGAAAAAAAGACCGCCAAGTACGGTGGTAATTTCTTGCGGAGGAGGGCTTACGAGTCCTGAGCATGGTGTGAATGACTTGGAAAGAGAACCCGCGGGCCCTCAAAACCGCGGTCTCAACCGCCACGCCGTCAAATGCAGCGACTGTAAATTGGGGTGGCAAAGAAAACCCTGAGAGAGCAGGTCCGGACGGAGCGGAAGGCGCAGTGGAGCGTCGTTCAGGAGCCTGACTAAGTCGGCGTACCACGACCTTCAGGGCCAATCTGGAGCTACCAGAATGGCGGGGACGTCCTCTGTTTTGAGCTTCCTCAGAACCCTAAGAAGGAGCGGAAGGGGAGGAAACAGATAGGGTAGGGAAAACCCCGCCCAAGGAATCACTAGGGTGTCCATGGCCAGAGCCTGAGGGTCCCAGGGACTTGGACACAAAAGGAAGGATCTTCCAATTGTGCCGGAACGCGAAGAGGTCCACGTCCGGAATGCCCCAGAGGTCGCAGAGTTGCGCGATGAGAATCTTGCTCACCTCGGCCATGGCTGCTGAGCTGCGAGTGCCTCCTTGTCGATTTATGTACGCCACAGCCGTGGCGTTGTCCGACTGGACTCTGACAGGACTGAAGCCGGGACTCCCAATGAAGAAGACAAAGAAGAATCGCCCGTAATTCCAATATGTTTATTGGAAGAAGGGTCTCTCGGGGAGACCAGAGTCCCTGAACCGTCCAAATCGCTGAACACGCCGCCCCAGTGCGACAGGCTGGCATCCGTTGTAACTACCTGCCAGTGAAGGGGAAGAAATGACCGCCCTTGGGAAGAAGGGGGGAGCGGAGCCACCAGAGCAGAGACTGATGGACCCTGCGAGGGAGAACAATCTGACGATCGAGGGACAGAGGAGACCTGTCCCATCGAGAGAGAAATGCCAGTTGAAGGGGGCGGTAGTGATATTGAGCAAAGGGTACGGCCTCCATAGTTGCCACCATCCGACCCAGGACTTCCATACAAGTGCGGATGGGGACTGAGACCTGGGTCCGAAGGGAGCGGACCCCCGACAGAAGCGCGAGACGTTTGTCCGGCGGGATGCAAATTTGGGCAGAGGCCGTGTCGAAGCGAAGTCCCAAAAAGGTTAGAGACTGGGTAGGACAGAGAGCTGACTTGTCCCTGTTGACCATCCACCCGAAGCGATCCAGAGTGTGGAGAGTGACGTCCACATCCTCCAGAGTCTGGGCTCTGTTGGAGCCTTGATGAGAATGTCGTCCAAGTAGGGTATCACCGAGACTCCCCTTGACCGTAACAGGCCCATCACTGGCGCAAGGATCTTGGTAAAGACCCGAGGAGCCGTGGCCAGACCGAAGGGGAGGGCTACGAATTGAAAATGCCCCTCCGGAACCGCAAAGCAGAGGTACCGATAATGGCCTGGAAATATTGGCACATGGAGGTAGGCATCCTTGATGTCCACCGATGAAAGAAACTCCCCTTGTTCCAGGGATGCCACCACCAAACGGAGAGATTCCATTCGGAAGTGGCGGGTGAGAAGATGACGGTTGAGACGCTTGAGGTCTAGGATTGGTCTCACAGAACCGTCCTTCTTGGGAACCACAAAAAGATTGGAATAGAAACCCAGGAACCGTTCCCCTGGAGGAACGGAACGATAACCCCCCATGGAGAAGCAGAGGCTGGAGAGCTTCTCGAATTTGCTTCGCCAGAGAAGGCGACCGGGGGGCCCGGATCAAAAAAAGCGATCCCTCGGAAGGGAGGCGAATTCGATTCGGTAACCGTTGGACACTACGTCCCCGACCCAAGAGTCCTGAATGTGTTCGATGTCTTGAAAAAGTAAGAGACGACCTCCCACCCGAGAAAAAAAACGCAGGTGGGGGCCTCACTTCATGCAGAAGTGGGTTTGCGGTTGCCTGATTTGGCAAAACGGCCGGATCGGTTGGAGTCCGACTTCCAAGACGGGCGCGCCTGGAATGAGGGAGCCTTCTTGTCCAGCGAAGGCGCCCGCCTGGATCCTTTGCTGGAGCCAAAGGTCCGAAAGGAAGAGGACTTCCTTTGGGATTATTTTGAGGCAACAAGGAACTCTAATCTCCCGTTGCCTCAGAGATAATCTCATCAAGGCGCTTGCCAAAAAGACGGCCACCCGTAAAAGGAAGCTCAGTGAGAGACCTTTTGGAAGAGGCATCCGCATTCCAAGCTTTAAGCCACAGAGTGGCGGAGAGCCGCTAGGTGACCCACAGCAGAGGCAGAACAACGGGCTGACTGCATGGAAGCTGCGCACAGGAAGTCCCCAGCTTTAGAGCATTGGAGAGCCAGAGCAGATAGATCCTCTGGGGGGATCCCGCTAAGATATCCTGATGAAGCTTTAGGCACCACTCCAAAAGGGCCTTGGACACCCATGTCGAGGCAAAGATGGGAAGAAGAGAAGAGCCAGCTGCCTCAGAGGCAAACTTCGCTAAGGATTCTACCTTCTTGTCCGTGGAATCCTTGAAGGTAGCAGTATCTGCCAGTGGCAGTGTAGTCGCCTTAGAGATCCAGGAGATTGGTGGATCCACTGAGGGAGGGGAAACCACCTTAGTGACAAAGTCCTCGTCAAATGGATAACATTCTTGAATAGTCTTGATTCCCGGGAACCTCTTGTCTGGATGTTTCCATGCAGATTCCAGAATGTCGTGAAAGTCAGCGTGAGAGCTGAACCTTTGAGGTGCTGGCTTAGCACGATGAAAGGATACTCCTGGAGTGACATCCGAAGATCCTGGGTCCTCTAAGTGAAAGGTGTCTCTTATGGCAGTCAACAATGAGTTCACCGTTTCAACTGAATCCGAGCGGTCCTCTGAGTCAGATGCCGGCTCGGAAGCCTCGTCCGCCAGTTCACCAAGAGAATGTGAACGAGTAGAGGCAGTCCTGGAGGGGGGCGACCCTGACCGGGTACGCGGCTCTGGCGGTGACTCCGAGAACGTCCTCCGGAGGAGCGACGTTTGAGCCCAGATGACAGGGGGGGGGGGGGCGGGATCCATGAGGGAAACGCTCACGTCTATCTGAAGACTCAATGGAAGGGTCAGACGAGGCTCCCCTAGTATGCTTGTGAGAGCATGAAGTATGTGGAGACGAGGAGCCCTCTCAGAGGCCCTGCGCAAGGAAGACCCCCTTCAAGGCGGACACCACTACTCGGGAGGCCTCAGCCACCGAACGGGAGACTTGGGTCAAGTCAGCCATATACTGGGTCAGGGAAGAAACCCAGGCTGGTGGAGCGGCTGAATCCACCGGAACCAAAAGGGCATCAGGGGGTTTGGGGGAGCAGTGGAGCAGGCAGGGCAAGTGGGCTCAGCAGAGCCAGGCATCTTTGTATTACAGATCTTACAGACAAAATAAGTCACTGGCGTTGCAGGATTCTGTTTAGAGGGAGGAACAGCTCTGGGTACAGACATTATGAGAAAAGAGACACGAACTTTCTCACCCTAGTCTATGTCCCCTGGCAGCTGCAGTGAGGAGAACCCGGCTCCGTGCAGCTAGTGTAAGAAACAGGCCAGCCACTAGGGAGAGAGGGGCGTGCCTGAAGCAGAGGCACTAACTAATTAGCCTCTCCTAACTAAAAATCGCGCCCACGGCGCTGATTGGAGGCTACTTTGCGCCTCTGAAGAGCTCCGACAGGCCTGTGGGCGGAGCTATGACTGCCGAGAAGAAGCTGTAATGGCGCCTGCTCCTTGTCACGAGCGCACACGTCAGCCGCATATGCGCTCGGAGAAATAGAGCGGGCGGCCTATACGCCGGCAGAGACTGCCGGAGAAAGTGATAGTAAGCAGGTGCTGAGAGCGCCCGGCCCGTACCAGCACCGCGGCTGTCAGACGCATATAAGGCGCTGCCGGAAAAGTGAAAGTAAGCCGGCGCTGAGAGTTCCCGGCCCGTACCAGCGCCGCGGCTGACAGCCGCATATAAGGCGCTGCGGACATGGTCGCAAGAAACACACACACACAGTGAAGTGCCCAATGTAAAACATAGATTACATGCCCCCTGATATGCCACTGCTCCCCAGAATAAAAGTCCAGCCCCTGTATACACCAGCCCCATAACCTGAAAGGTGGGCCAAAAACAGGGGGTCTCCAGAGTTTGCAAGTCCGTACCTAAGGAGAAAAGGGAGGAAAGTACTTACCTCAGTCAGAAGGACTTACCAAATGGAGTCTTCAGTGAAGTCTCCAGTCAGCTTCAGTTACCTGCATCACGCCTGGATGTTATGCGCGAGCGAGGCGAGCAGGGAAATAGGGGGACCCGGACCCATGAGGTACCAACCCAGACGCTGACCGTTGGCGAGGGGGGGTGACCCCTTACTCGCAATGGGGAAACAGGGAACCGGAGTCCCTGAGTCCCCACCTGAAAACAGAAGAGAAAAAGGAATAAAAAACTAACACGTCCCTATACTAGGAAAACAAAAAATCTGAAGACCTGGTCTGGAGAATTCCAGACCATGTCCACCTCCTTCAGACACTAAGCTTAAACTGATTAGCTCAGGGCCTGAAGGCGGGTATATCCTGCTGGGAGGAGTTGACTTTTTTTTTATTACCATAGTGTCACACCTCCTAGAGACAGCAGCATACACCCACGGTCTGTGTCCCCAATAGAGCCGAGAAATGAAAGCTGTGCTGTGATTGGTTGCTATGGGAATGGTTTCTATCTCCTCTTCACTGCTCCCCACAGTCTGCGAAATTCAGCGGGAGAAGTAAAAGGAAGCAAAACAAAAACAACAACGCGTAAGGTGTGCACAAACCCCCCCTCCACTAAAAATATTTGGGTATATGTATTTCCCCTACCTGTCTATATGTATTTCCCCTACCTGTCTATATGTATTTCCCCTACCTGTCTATATGCATTTCAACTACCTGTCTATATGTATTTCCACTATCCTGCCTAGCGAGTTGCATCAATGTTTGCAAAAAAAAAAAAAAAACGGGTCAAACATGCTGGGCAGAAAAAAAAGGATTAAAAACAGGTCAGCTTGTGCGCAATCCACCCCCCCCCCCACCAAATTATCAATGTTTAAAAATATATGTCCATAACTGGTGGTATAAGACGGGAAAAGTGTCCAAGTTGCTCCAATGTTGGGAAGAAAAAAAAAAAAAAAAGAAGCCAAAAACACATCAGCAGTAGGCAATCCGCCTCCACACATACCAAATTATTAATGTGTATATATATATATATATATATATATATATATATATCACAACATATGTATCTATGTATCGATCTATATAAAATATATATACACACACACACACATATATATATATATATATATTATATATATATATATATTATATATATATATATATATATATATATATATATATATATATATATATATATATATATTATTACTGGTGGTATAAGGAAAGTAAATGTGTTTAAACTGCCTAGCAAGTTGCGCCAACGCTTGCAAAAAAGGGTCTAAAATGCATCAGCTGTGCTCATTTCTCCACAAGTCTTAAAAATGATCAATATTTATTTATGTCCACTACTGGTGGTATAAGGAAGGGAATTAAAGGGGTACTCCACCCCTAGACATCTTATGCCCTATCCAAAGGTTGGGAGATAAGATGTCTGATAATGGGGGAACCGTGGCTGGGACCTCCGCCCCCCCGTGATCTACCTGCAGCACCCTGTGTTCATTTAGAACACTGGCTGCGGTGCCAGAGGCTCATGACGACACGGTCACGTCCCCTCGTGATGTTATGCCATGCCCCCTTAATGCAAGTCTATGGGAGGGGGCATGATGGCCATCAAGTCACGAATGGTGGGGGGCGTGGACATGATGTCACGAGCCTCTGGCGCTGTATCGCCAGTCATCGGGCACGGAGTAAAGTTCGCTCTGTGCACCGCTTGACTGGGGTGCCACAGCGGAGATCGCGTGGGGGTCCCAGGGGCAGGACCCCCGCGATGAGACATCTTATCCCCTATCCTTTGGATAAGGGATAAGATGTCTAGGGCTGTAGTACCCCTGTCCAGCGTGTTGCTCCAACGTTCGCAAAAAAGGGTTTAAACAGGTCAGCTGGTCCAAATTCCTAACATCCATGTGAGTTGTGCCAATGTTCATTATGTCAACGTGCCGCCGTTTGATCAGCCTTCAAAATTTGCGCCCTTTAAACGCAATTGATCTCTCTCTCCCTCCTCTGTTGCTTTTCTCATTCAAAAACTATTACCCACAAGAATGATCAATTTTAAAATTAGCCGTCCAGTTAACCCACGGTGCACCCACTTATACCTCAAGCCTGGCGCCCGCCATAAATTACCACTAAAGTCCTGACACACCCCCCCCTGACCTGCCACCCTTTAGTGTTTACCTGTCCATCCACTGAACACAAAACTGTTTACTTTCAACGCCCGCAAATCATCCGCCGCCATTCATCTCGTGATGAATGATTATTTAAAAATTAAATAACACAAAAAATCCTAAAAGGGGAGAGAAAAAAAAAAAAAAAAGAAGAAAATATATAACAAGGTCACCTGAAGTGACGAGGTGCCATGTCAGGTGTCACCCATTGTGTGAGACTGAATTACAGGCCGCTTTGCGTCAATGGCCTGAGACAAAAAATGACAAATGGTATCGCTTAAAGGTTAATTCATTAGGATGTTGTGTAAACGATGGAGGGTTAACCCTTGCCACGTCGCTACTGCAGCTTCCAGGTTATAATTTTTTCCTAGGTCCGTCGATTTATAATGCGGAATCCGGCTGTCGTAACCATCACTAGGCTTGATGGAGGACTTGATTGTTATTTTTTTTTTTTAGCATGCTAATTTTTGCATATCCCCCCCCCCCCCCCCCCCCAAAAAAAAAGCATAAAAAAAAAAAAAAACTACCTGCAAAGTGAAGGCTCTAAAACAGCCATTTCTACAACAAGGGAAGAGTAATTACACTCACAAAGGCACCTCTGTGTCGGGTTGGGCAGAAGGAGCCAGCACGTCTGGGAGACGTAGGCTTAACCCAGTCTCCTGCAGTGAATGCACATTGTCTCGTGTAGGGGGGGGAATGCCAGACGGGAGGGGGGAAACCTTCATCTATAGAAGACAGAGGTGCACCTTGTCTGCCGGGGTTATTTAATGCTTCTGGCACCTGTATAGGCTCCCACCCCCTCTAAAGTAGATTTTTTTCCCCCCTTTCCCTTATACCTTTACAGGTCTCGAAATGATTTGGCATCTGTAATTGTTGTTGGAGTGAATGGATGTAAACAATAGGCAGCAACTCACTTCTTGATTTACCAACTTTGTAACCCCCCCCCTCCCCGGGCTACTTTCATGAACTTATTAACCCATGTATTACCTGTTAGGTGTGCAAGGAAAAAAAATAATAATAATTTCACGAGATCTTAAGGGTGCTTTCCCACACGGCGTATACGGCAGCAGCGGGAAATACGCTGCGTATTCCTCGCTCACTATACACACAGGGCTTTCCGGCGGCAGCCCTATGTGTGCAGTGAGTTTTGGAGGCGCAGCCGCGCGCCACAGTCACGCCGGCACACGGCCCCGCCTCTAAAATTCACTACACGCATAGGGCTGCTGCCGGAAAGCCCTGTGTGTATAGTGAGCAAGGAATACGCAGCGTATTTCCCGCTGCTGCCATAAATTTTGCGCAGCGTGAAATACGCTGCGTATACGACGTGTGGGAACGCACCCTAAAAGTCCATTGTATCAATGACTGTAGAAAACAAGAGCTACTGTTCTATCAGTTATATGATAGGTGAGTAATACGGGACCTGTGTAAGTTCAGTATTGTATAGGAAAGAGAACAAGACGGTCATAAAAATTAGCCTTTATTGGTCTGTATTAAAGGGGTACTCCGATGAAAACCTTTTTTTCTTTTAAATCAACTGGTGGCAGAAAGTTAAAACATATTTAATCTTCTATTAAAAAATCTTAATCCTTCCTGTACTTATTAGCTGCTGAATACTACAGAGGAAATTCTTTTCTTTTTGGAATGCTCTCTGATGACATCACGAGCACAATGCTCTCTGCTGACGTTATTATAACAATAATAATGCTTTATTTATTGTTGTCCTTAGTGGGATTTGAACCCAAGTCCCCAGCACTGTAAGGCAGCAGTGCTAAGCACTGAGCCACCATGCTGCCCTTAGTATACATCTGCTATGCATGGTTGCTAAAATGGACAGAGATGTCAGCAGAGAGCACTGTGCTTGTGATGTCATCAGTGTTCCAAAAAGAAAGGAATTTCCTCTGTAGCATTCAGCAGCTAATAAGTACTGGAAGAATTAAGATTTTTTAATAGAAGTAATTTACAAATATGTTTAACTTTCTGCCACCAGTTGATTTAAAAGAAAAAAAGGTTTTCACCGGAGTACCCCTTTAAAATATATATGACACACACACAAAATATATTGAAAACGTAAAAATATCGATAGGTAAGGAATTTTGCCACAACACAGCTGGTCCCAAATATGGACCAATTGCTAATGACCCCTATGTCTTGCCCTGCAGGGCAAGACATAGGGGCCATTAGCAATTGGTCCATATCTGGGACCAGCTGTGTTGTGGCAAAATTCCTTACCTATCGATATTTTTATGTTTTCAATATATTTTGTGTGTGTCATATATATTTTAATACAGACCAATAACGGCAAATTTTTATGACCGTTGTGTTCTCTTTCCTATACAATATCAGTTCTATAGGATTAATCAGAGGGGGGGGGGGGGGGGGGAGGAGTATATGGTTAGTGGTAGAGCAGTTTTGTGGTCTAGATCTGGTGCAATTGTTTGCACAATGGCTTATTTTGCAGAAAGTGGTGTTGTAGGACAATTTCCCTGATGTGCTTTGCAGTGATACTGTATTTATGTAATGCAACGTTCAGGTGCAAATTGTTGCACAAAGGGGGGGGTTGTCCAGGTCTACCGACCAACCATAAAGTGATGACATATCCTTGCAATGTCCTGTCATAATATAAGAATTTTAACCTTAGGCTATGCTCTCACAATGTAAAGCAAGACCTATGTTAATTTTTTAAATTTTACTTCATTAAAACAAACTTTTGAAATGTCAATTAGTTGTTGATCCTGCCGAGTCCCACTGTGAGGCCTGCTGAGATCCACATGTCAAAAAAACTTTATTTATTTATTTTTTTTTTTTTAAGCGATCATGAAAAAGAAAGTCGTGTTATTTTTTGGGCAAAATAAAGAGCTGTAAAAATAGAAAAGCGGCAATAAGTTATAAGTTCAAATGGTATTCCAGGAATTTTTATTTTGTGTGTGTGTGTGTGTGTATATATATTATATATATATATATTCCAAAAATAAGCAGCACATCAAGAAAGATGAAGGTCTGTAGGCAGGGTGCACGCATGCTGGAGCCACGGTCCTCTGGTTCCTTAGTAATAGTAGTATTAATATGCAGCACACCGAAATGTAATGCAAAGTGCTTTATTCCATGTAGTACAAAAGCGACGTTTCGCCGGCCTCACGCCAGCATTCTCAAATGATAATGAGTGATACAATGTATCACTCATTATCACTTGAGAATGCTGGCGTGAGGCCGGCGAAACGTCGCTTTTGTACTACATGGAATAAAGCACTTTGCATTACATTCCGGTGTGCTGCATATTACTACTACATTATATATATATATATATATATATATATATATATATATATATATATATATATATATATATATCTCAACTGGCTCCAGAAATTTAAACGGATTTGTAAATTACTTCCATTAAAAAAATCTTAATCCTTCCAGTAGTTATCAGCTGCTGAAAAGGAGTTGTTCATTTCTTTCTGACAACCTGTCTGTCTGTCTCAAGAACTGTCTGAGGGATCAGAGGTTTGCTATGGGGATTTGCTCCTACTCTGGACTGTTACTGAGACAAGCAGAGGTGTCAGCAGAGAGCACTGTGGTCAGACAAAGAAGAACAACTCAACTTCAGCAGCTGATAATCTTAATAAATCCAGTAGTTATTTTTATGGAAGTAATTTACAAATTGGAGGCCGGAAGAAGGACGTTCCTACGTCTGAAATAGCTGGCGTAGCCTCTGAGCGCCCCTTACCGTCTCCGTCTATGCCGTGGTGATCCCGGACCTCGGGCCTGCAGCTGTTTACCCGCGGTGAGTGAACGCTACCTCTTTTCATTGTATAATTTACAAATCTGTTGAACTTTCTGGAGCCAGTTGATATTAAAACAAAAAAAAGGTTTTCCCTGGAATGACACCCCTTTAAATAAAATAAATAAAAATAATATTTTTTTTTAGCAATAACAGAAGCCAGCAATTTCTATAATCTTGCTTTAGAAAATAAAAATTATAATATATATATATAAAAATATATAAATATAAATATATATAAATATATATATTTTATATATATTTTATATAAATATATATAAAAAAAAAAAAAAAGTATCTACTTTATGCTGATTAGAAGGCAACAATTTTATGAGGTTCACTATATAGAGTTGTAGGGGCCTAATCCCTGAGGTTGCACCTTTAACATCAATATCATTATGCGTGAACATTAAAAGGGTTATCCAGAAATAGAAAAACACAGCTAATTTCTTTCAAAAACAGCTCCCCGTCTGTCCCCAGGTGGTGTGCGGTATTACAACTTGGCTCCATTCACTTTAATGGAACTGAGCTGCAGAACCACACCCGACCTGGAGACAGACGGGGAGCGTCTTTTGAAAGAAATTAGCTCTGCCTTTCTATTCCTGGATAACCCCCTTTGATGTGGCTGGTGACGTGAAGAACAAGGCCACACCTCAAGTGTCATACTGCAAATATGTGCAAATTGGTAAAAAAACAAACAAAAAACTATTGGATATGTCTGCAGCATGCATGCGGCCAGAATTGGTGTACCGTATTTACGTAATTGGTGGCAGACATCAGAGAAAAGAAGCTTTTGAAGCAATCGAGCACTTAGCAAGTATTGTTTCCCAACATGTCTTCTGCAAAACTACAACTC
Organism: Hyla sarda; assembly: GCF_029499605.1. Classification (NCBI taxonomy): domain Eukaryota; kingdom Metazoa; phylum Chordata; class Amphibia; order Anura; family Hylidae; genus Hyla; species Hyla sarda. The sequence continues at coordinate 19,409,206 of NC_079193.1, forward strand.
CCAGCATGCCCGGACAGCCTTTGGCTGTCCGGGCATGCTGAGAGTTGTAGTTTTGCAACAGCTGGAGGCACCCTGGTTGAGACACACTAGTATAGAGTTACACTCAGGTGGCTGAATACCTGTGCAGCACCTTAGCCGACCAATACCTAAAAGAGACACAAGGGGGCTTTATTGTACCTCACTTGACCATTCCTTGTGTGTTCAGACCAGGAAAGCTTCTACTCTACAAAATTCCTTTGCAACAAAGAGTTAATTCCCACGTGATGATTAAAGTTTACTCCAGTGGAAAATATATATATATTTTTTTTTAATCAACTGGGGCCAGAAAGTTAAACAGATTTGTAAATTACTTCTATTAAAAAAAAAAAATCTTTATCCTTCCAGTACTTATTAGCGGCTGTAAATTACAGAGAAAGTTCTTTGGTTTTTTTATTTCTTTTTTTCTGTCCAGAGTGCTCTCTACTGATACCTCTGTCTGTATCAGGAACTGTCCAGAGCAGGAGAGGTTTGCTATGGGGATTCTGGACAATTCCTGATACAGACAGAGGTGTCAGCAGAGAGCACTGTGGACAAGACAAAAAAAAAAAATCCAAAAAGAAAAGAATTTTCTCTGTAGTATTTAGCAGCTAATAATTACTGGGAGGATAAAGATTTTTTTTTTTTTTAATAGAAGTAATTTGCAAATCTGAATTCGGGTAGAAAACAGACATGGTCGCACATCTACAATCTTGCACAATGATCTAATTGCTTCTCAGCATAATATCAAAAACTAACAGGTTGTTAGTATATACGTTTTGATCAAAAAGTACAAGCCCACTCGCCACGTCAAGGCCACCTATTTAGAGTGGGTCCCTAACGTCCCTAGCATAAAATGGCGCAGCACCGGGCGGCGACCACCACCGCAGCGACACCAGTGCCCACGGGGGGGGGGGGGGGGGAACGACCCACTGGCAGAGCGGCCCCAATGCCACTCAAACCAGTCTATGGGTCGCACCTCCCCACAGACACGGCAGCAACGGACACCGCACAGCACCACACCAGTGTGAACAGGATGCTACAGCTCACTTACCATGCTCTCCCAGTCAGACTGGGAGGCTGCTAGGAAAGAAATGGCCCATGTGTAGCTAACTACTACTTATATAGGGTTGGGCTGAGGGGGTGGGGAAGAGTGCAGACAACATGTTCAAAAAAATAAATAAATAAATAAATAAAAAAAAGGGTGGATAGAAAACACAATGTGAATTCAGGTAGAAGACAGACATGGTCGCACATCTACAATCTTGTATAATGATCTGATTGCTTCTCAGCATAATATCAAAAACTAACAGGTTGTTACTATACGTTTAGATCAAAAAGTACAAGCCCACTCGCCACGTCAAGGCCACCTATTGGGGCCGCTCTGCCGGTGGGTCGTTTCCCCCCCGTGGGCACTGGTGTCGCGGCGGTGGTGGTCGCCGCGCAGTGCTGCGCCATTTTATGCTAGGGACGTTAGGGACCCACTCTGAATAGGTGGCCTTGACGTGGCGAGTGGGCTTTGTACTTTTTGATCAAAAATGTATAATAACAACCTGTTAGTTTTTGATATTATGCTGAGAAGCAATCAGATCATTATACAAGATTGTAGATGTGCACCATGTCTGTTTTCTACCCGAATTCATAATTTACAAATCTGTTAAACTTACTGGCACCAGTTGATTAAAAAAAATGTTTTCCACCGGAGTACCACTTTAAATATTATTAAAGACATTATAGGGATTCCCTCAGTTTTTTAGAAAGTTTTGCACTCAACGTGGAAATGCAGATCTGTAATACAGCTCCACTATAGATCACCGCACAGCAAAACAATACCTTGTAGAGTCCAAAGAAGCCCAGATCTCGGAGGACGTTCAGGGCGCTGACACGGGGGCCTGTGGTAATTTCTCCCGCCACTTGTAAGCGGATTTTTACAATCTCCAAGGGGTTGGTGAATATGACTTGTGAGCCTCCAGCCTGAAAGACAAGACATAACGTTATATATACAAAATGATGATCCCTCTGTGTCTATATTAACCAATAGGAAAGAGAAAAACATAATATAACAATAATAAAATTAATATTCATTTTATTAATAATAATAATAACAATATTATTAAAAATTATAATAATAAATATATATATATATATATATATATATATATATATATATATATATATATATACACATACATATATATACATACACACACACACACACACACACACACACACACAACACAGTCATGGCCGTAAATGTTGGCGCCCCTGAAATTTTGCTAAAAAATTAAGTATTTCTCACAGAAAAGGATTGCAGTAACACATGCACACCCCTACCCCTTAATTCCCTGGTTGAACTTGATGGACATATGTCTTTTTTCGACCGTACTAACTATGTAACTATGTTTTGCTATACACATGTTTATTCCCTTTATGTGTATTGGAACTAAACCAAAAAAAGGGAGAAAAAAAAGCTAATTGGACATAATGTCACCAAACTCCAAAAATGGGCTGGACAAAATTATTGGCACCTTTCAAAATTGTGGAAAAATAAGATTGTTTCAAGCATGTGATGCTCCTTTATACTCACCTGGTGCAAGTAACCGGTGTGGGCAATATAAAAATCACACTTGAAAGTAGATAAAAAGGAGAGAAGTTCACTCTTTGCATTGTGTGCGTCTGTGTGTACCACACTAAGCATGGACAAAAGAAAGAGGAAAAGAGAACTGTCTGAGGACTTGAGAACCAAAATTGTGGAAAAATATCAACAGTCTCAAGGTTACAAGTCCATCTCCAGAGATCTAGATTTGCCTTTGTCCACAGTGCGCAACATTATCAAGAAGTTTGCAACCCATGACACTGTAGCTAATCTCCCTGGGCATGGACGGAAGAGAAAAATTGATGAAAGGTGTCAATGCAGGATAGTCCGGATGGTGGATAAGCAGCCCCAAACAAGTTCCAAAGATATTCAAGCTGTCCTGCAAGACTTAATTTTCTTCAAAAATTTCAGGGGTGCCAACATTTACAGCCATGACTGTGTGTGTGTGTGTGTGTGTGTGCATATAATATACATATATATTATACATATATATTATACTGCCTACTATAATTCTGCACCTATATACAAGAATATAACTACTATAATACTGCCTCCTATATACAAGAATATAACCACTATAATACTGCCTCCTATATACAAGAATATAACTACTATAATACTGCTCCTATATACAAGAATATAACTACTATAATACTGCTCCTATATACAAGAATATAACTACTATAATACTGCCTCCTAAATACAAGAATATAACTACTATAATACTGCCTCCTAAATACAAGAATATAACTACTATAATACTGCCTCCTAAATACAAGAATATAACTACTATAATACTGCCTCCTATATACAAGAATATAACTACTATAATACTGCCTCCTATATACAAGAATATAACTACTATAATACTGCCTCCTATATACAAGAATATAACTACTATAATACTGCTCCTATATACAAGAATATAACTACTATAATACTGCCTCCTATATACAAGAATATAACTACTATAATACTGCTCCTATATGCAAGAATATAACTACTATAATACTGCCTCCTATATACAAGAATATAACTACTATAATACTGTCTCCTATATACAAGAATATAACTACTATAATACTGCTCCTATATACAAGAATATAACTACTATAATACTGCTCCTATATACAAGAATATAACTACTATAATACTGTCTCCTATATACAAGAATATAACTACTATAATACTGCCCCTATATACAAGAATATAACTACTATAATACTGCCGCTATATACAAGAATATAACTACTATAATACTGCTCCTATATACAAGAATATAACTACTATAATACTGCCTCCTATATACAAGAATATAACTACTATAATACTGCTCCTATATGCAAGAATATAACTACTATAATACTGCCTCCTATATACAAGAATATAACTACTATAATACTGTCTCCTATATACAAGAATATAACTACTATAATACTGCTCCTATATACTAGAATATAACTACTATAATACTGCTCCTATATACAAGAATATAACTACTATATTACCGTTTTTGAAAAAGAAAATAAGTGTGGAGAATATGATGACTGATAAAAAGGAGAAATTCCAAACGGTGGAAACAGATTACTAAGAAGACTTCACAAGTTGTGACCAGCATTGCCATGTTCAGGAGAGGGAAAATAAACAAAACATACACAAGCATGCAGCGTTCCATCTTCATGTGTGCGGCGGAGCGCTTAGAAGTTGGGCCAAGTTGCAGAACAACCCACTTGACTGACATTACAAAGGCAATTACATCCCAAATCCGTCTGATGTGTCGTTACAGTCTAACCGTGACGGGTAAAGCTGTTGTGCGCCACTTAGGTCGGTGGTTACCACGGCGGCTCCGTGTAAGTGAACCTGGTGAGAGGTACTTTCCGGAGAATGTCGCCCTCTCAAAATTTAGCATTAAAAGGGGTTATCCAGGAAAAAAAATTTTTTTTATACATCAACTGGCTCCAGAAAGTTAAACAGATTTGTAAATGACTTCTATTTAACAAAAATCTTAATCCTTTCAGTACTTATGAGCTGCTGAAGTTGAGTTGTTCTTTTCTGTCTAAGTGCTCTCTGATGACACGTGTCTCGGGAACCGCCCAGTTTAGAAGCAAATGCCCATAGCAAACCTCTTCTACTCTGTGCAGTTCCCGAGACAAGCAGAGGTGTCAGCAGAGAGCACTGTTGCCAGACAGAAAACAACAACTCAACTTCAGCAGCTGATAATTATTGAAAGGATTAAGATTTTTTTTTTTTTATAGAAGTAATTTACAAATCTGTTTAACTTTCTGGAGCCAGCTGATAAAAAAAATAAATAAAAATAAAAGTTTTTCCTGGAATACCCCTTAAAATATAGCCCTGGACGTCCCCTACCAAGTTTTCCCAACCAGCGTGCCTGCAGTTGTTGCAAAACTACAACTTTTCTTCATGTTACCACCTCTCTTACCAATCACAACTTGCTACTGGCATGCTGGGGGTTGTAGTTTTACAACAGCTGGAGGCACCCTGCCAGTGGTGTAGGGCAGTGGTCTTCAACCTGCGGACCTCCAGATGTTGCAAAACTACAACTCGCAGCATGCCCGGACAGCCAACGGCTGTCCGGGCATGCTGGGAGTTGTAGTTTGGCAAAATCTGGAGGTCCGCAGGTTGAAGACCACTGGTGTAGGGGAATGGAGGTAAACTGCAAGTGATAGAACGAAGAGGACTGCAGCATGTTACAGTTACCCCTTCCTCTATACATACAGGAACTTTTCTTCATGTCCTCACCCCTCTTACCAATCACAACCTATTACTGTTATCTCCTCCCCTTTGCATTTTGTGATTCTATGAGAAAAAAAAAAAAGCAACTTTTCTTCAGAGAGCACTTAGATAGAAAAGAACAACTCAACTTCAGCAGCTCATAAGTACTGAAAGGATTAAGATTTTTTAATAGAAGTAATTTACAAATCTGTTTAACTTTCTGGAGCCAGTTGATATGTGTGTGTATGTGTATATATATATATTATATTATATATCTATATAAAAAAAAGTTTTTCCTGATTAACCCATTTAATGTTACCTATTCTTCTCTACATACAGGAACTTTTCTTCAGGTCATCACCCCTCTAACCAATCACAATCTGTTACGGTCATCTCCTCCCCTTTAGAATATTCGGTGATAGAAATAGAGGAACTTTTCTTCATAATATCACCCCTCTTAGGCTGCATTCACATCTCGTTTTTTACATACGGGTGCCGAATCCGGCTGGGGGGGGGGGGGGGGGGGGGGAGGGGAAAATCGGGCTCTCCCGTACCCCCGCCGGATCAGCCTGTAAATCCATTTACTTTAATGAGCCGACCGGAGTCAAACGGTGACTCTGATCGGCTCAGTTTTGACCCGTATCCCGTTTCCCAACCGGACCTAAAGCCATAGTGTACTACGGTTTTAGGTACGGTCACAAAACTGGATATGGGTCAAAACTGAGCCGATCGGAGTCACCGTTTGACTCCGGTCGGCTCATTAAAGTAAATGGATTTACAGGCTCATCCGGCGGGGGTATGGGAGTGCCCGATTTTCCCCTCCCCGCAGCCGGATCCGGCACCCGTATGTAAAAAACGAGATGTAAATGCAGCCTTACCAATCTCAAGCTGCTACTGACAGCTGGATGCCCTATGGTTGGGAAACTGGTCTATACAAACCATGAGAAGGCGCTCGCACATCCATTGGGCTACAAGACAAACCTCCGGCTACAGGAGTTCCTTTGACCTCACGCCAAAGCTCCCAAAGGCTATCATGGTGCAGAGCAAGATAGCAATGGAGGCTGGAATGGAGGTCTGTCCTCTTCAGTGACGAAATAAAGGGATAAGCGCTCCATAGAGTAGTATTGTTTAAACCCTAAGGGTGAGAATGTAAATTAACTGCTCACCCTGGGTAGTTGTGTAGCCACATACACAACAATGGTAATAGCATGAAAGGTAGGTCGTCTGCTGCCCTCCGGTAAGTATACGCCAATGGATAGTTGGCTTCAGAGGAACCCGGCTCAACGGCGCTGATCGACCAGACAGGTAAGTGAATAAAAGAGGATTTATTGACCAGAATGCAACGCGTTTCGCTGCGCATGCGCAGCGAAACGCGTTGCATTCTGGTCATTAAATCCTCTTTTATTCAACTACCTGTCTGGTCGATCAGCGCCGTTGAGCCTGATCGCAGCCTGATCGCATGCGCAGCGAAACGCGTTGCATTCTGGTCATTAAATCCTCTTTTATTCAACTACCTGTCTGGTCGATCAGCGCCGTTGAGCCTGATCGCAGCCTGATCGCATGCGCAGCGAAACGCGTTGCATTCTGGTCATTAAACCCTCTTTTATTCAACTACCTGTCTGGTCGATCAGCGCCGTTGAGCCTGATCGCAGCCTGATCGCATGCGCAGCGAAACGCGTTGCATTCTGGTCATTAAATCCTCTTTTATTCAACTACCTGTCTGGTCGATCAGCGCCGTTGAGCCTGATCGCACGCGCAGCGAAACACATTGCATTCTGGTCAATAAATCCTCTTTTATTCAACTACCTGTCTGGTCGCTCAGCGCCGTTGAGCCTGATCGCATGCACAGCGAAACGCGTTGCATTCTGGTCATTAAATCCTCTTTTATTCAACTACCTGTCTGGTCGCTCAGCGCCGTTGAGCCTGATTGCATGCGCAGCGAAACACGTTGCATTCTGGTCAATAAATCCTCTTTTATTCAACTACCTGTCTGGTCGCTCAGCGCCGTTGAGCCTGATTGCATGCGCAGCGAAACACGTTGCATTCTGGTCAATAAATCCTCTTTTATTCACTTACCTGTCTGGTCGATCGGCGCCGTTGAGCCAGGTTCCTCTGAAGCCAACTATCCATTCTCTTCAGCGATGAGGCACGCTTTTGTCTCGGATGCAATGATAGCCTGAGACTGGTCTAAAGAAGCCTTCACAAGGGAACATCCCACCAGTACTACTCCTAGGATCACAGTGTAGGGTGGCATAATGTACGGCAGCCGGACCCGCCTAGTCTTCACTCCAGGAATACTAATAGCTTATAGTTACATTGATATGGATGTGGACCAGAGGCACGGAAATTTCATTAAGTGTCTCAGGAGCGTTTTTTGAATATACCACCACGCGTCGGTAATGTTGTTTGTGCTACTATGCAGTTTTAAAGGGGTACTACGGTGGAAAAATTATTATTATTTTTTTTTAATCAACTGGTGCCAGAAAGTTAAACAGATTTGTAAATGACTTCTATTAAAAAAATCTTAATCCTTCCAGTACTTATTAGCTGCTGAATACTACAGAGGAAATTCTTTTCTTTTTGGAACACAGAGCTGCCTGCTGACATCAAGAGCACAGTGCTCTCTGCTGACATCTCTGTCCATTTTAGGAACTGTCCAGAACAGCATATGTTTGCTATGGGGATTTTCTCCTACTCTAGACAGTTCCTAAAATGGACAGAGATGTCAGCAGAGAGCACTGTGGTCATGATATCAGCAGAGAACACTGTGGTCATGATGTCAGCAGAGAGCACTGTGGTCATGATGTCAGCAGAGAGCTCTGTGTTCCAAAAAGAAAAGAATTTCCTCTGTGGTATTCAGCAGCTAATAAGTACTGGAAGGATTAAGATTTTTAAATAGAAGTCATTTACAAATCTGTTTAACTTTCTAGCACCAGTTGATTTAAAAAAAAATTTTTTTTAAATAAAGAGTTTTCCACCGGAGTACCCCTTTTAAAGTTCTACCAAGGCCTGAGTCTCTCCCATAGCCCAAAACTGGGACATTATTGGTCGGCTATTGCAATCGGAGCTGCCAGCGGCTGATCTTGACAATTTGCACGCCAAAGTGTTTTAAGCGTGCCAGAACATTCCTCACGGGTTGCATGCCAAGGCGTGTAATTGCATTTAAATCAGCGCTTATACTCGATACTCAATATACAAAGATGTTTGGAATATTTTGTGTTCCAAGACAAAACGCCGATGCAGGGGAAAAGGACAAAATTTCGGGGCAACGTTTCACACCAAACTGCTTTCTCAAGCCCTCAATCAAAGATTGAGGGCTTGAGAAAGCACCGTTTGGTGTGAAACGTCGCTCTGGCATTTTGTCCTTTTGCCGTGCCTACACCATCCTGCCGTCCTGCACCTTCATCCCCTACGTGCATTTTGTTATGTGAATAAAGCCTGAAGAGAAGTTTCAGCTATCCGACGCAGTGAGTGCTTTCATTCAAACTTTTCTAATATATTTAATATATGCATATTTTATATTTATGTATTTTTTTAATTATATATATATATTTTTTTAAAATATATTTTCACTGCCTTGGCCTGCATGTGTATAATCTATCTATCCTTCCCATCTTATCCTTCCTTCCTATCTATCTATCCTTCCCATCTTATCCTTCCTTCCTTTCTATCTATCTATCTATCTATCTATCTATCCTTTCTTTCTTCCTTCCTATCTATCCTTTCTTTCTTCCTTCCTATCTATCCTTTCTTTCTTCCTTCCTATCTATCCTTTCTTTCTTCCTTCCTATCTATCCTTTCTTTCTTCCTTCCTATCTATCCTTTCTTTCTTCCTTCCTATCTATCCTTTCTTTCTTCCTTCCCATCTATCCTTTCTTTCTTCCTTCCTATCTATCCTTTCTTTCTTCCTTCCTATCTATCCTTTCTTTCTTCCTTCCTATCTATCCTTTCTTTCTTCCTTCCTATCTATCCTTTCTTTCTTCCTTCCTATCTATCCTTTCTTTCTTCCTTCCTATCTATCCTTTCTTTCTTCCTTCCTATCTATCCTTTCTTTCTTCCTTCCTATCTATCCTTTCTTTCTTCCTTCCTATCTATCCTTTCTTTCTTCCTTCCTTCCTATCTATCCTTTCTTTCTTCCTTCCTTCCTATCTATCCTTTCTTTCTTCCTTCCTATCTATCCTTTCTTCCTTCCTATCTATCCTTTCTTCCTTCCTATCTATCCTTTCTTCCTTCCTATCTATCCTTTCTTCCTTCCTATCTATCCTTTCTTCCTTCCTATCTATCCTTTCTTCCTTCCTATCTATCCTTTCTTCCTTCCTATCTATCCTTTCTTCCTTCCTATCTATCCTTTCTTCCTTCCTATCCATCCTTTCTATCCTTTCTTTCCTTCCTTCCTTCCTTCCTATCCTTTCTTCCTTCCTTCCTATCCATCCCATCCTATCCATCCCTCCTATCCTTTCTTCCTTCCATCCTATCCATCCCATCCTATCCATCCTATCCATCCATTATACACACACACACTCCAAGGCAGTGAAAAGATACCGGAATAGTCTACGTATTTCTATAGGTTTCTATAAGTAACATTCTAAAGAAGGTCGGAGGTAGAGGGGGAGGCAAGATGGGTTAAAAACGGACACAATAATTATAGATCACGTCGTAGTCATCCAGCAGAGATGAAGCTTCTGTAATGGGGCCTGATCTATTCACCTAAGGAGGAATCGCTCTTCCATGCAGATGCAAGAAAATGTCAACATGGCGATGCTCCGATGTTAAAACCGCGGCTTTGTTTACGAGTTTCGCTTAGGACGATGTCTCGAGTCTCGTTACATTCACAAGGGTTGAAAATAATAGGCTGGCTCCGTGGGTCAAAACAACGGGGCAAAAAGTCTATTTCCTGGCCTTCTAAGTTACACTATTGCAAAAATTAAACAATTTTGTTGGTTAATAATGATATCTCTCTCGGCCGCCATCAAACCTCTGGTCTTCCTCCTTAGCGTTGAGCTTCTGAGGCCGCGTTTGTTTGTGTATTCTCAACCACAAAGACCTGACACATTTACTGCCTTGTATTTAATGCAATAAAAAGCGGCTAAAAAGCTGTTAGCTGAACCGGGGGTCATGAGGCTTATGGGTTTTTAAAGAGGGGGGATCAAATTTACAAACAGAAAATTGCACAATTGAGAAGTGGACAAAATTAGCCATGCGTACTAATTCCCAGTAATTACCATGCAAGGTGAACTCGGCGGGGTCTCGGGAGTCAGCAACCCGGTGACGCTCGACTGGAGAGCAAAGTGGAGAGGATCATGTGACACGGGACCCTACGAGAGGCTTTGGAATGTTATCAATGGGCACAAAGGTTTGTTGAGTGGCACGGATCGCGGGGTTGGCATGGATAATAGCAATTACAGGAAGAGCGCGTATAGCAACTACGTTCTCGCTAAACATATTTATCTTACGGCTGCAGGTAGAATAATCACCCTACATTCAACACATTCAAGGACGATTTACATAAACTATTCATTGGAGAGATCAGAAGAGGATACTGAGGCTGGGCAGTCTATGGCTTTCTAGTGAAGCAGTAGAGTGGCACAAGAATTGGCACCAGTGATAAATGTCCATTCGGTTACACAAAGGGAAGGCTGGCCAAGTCCTAGAGCCACTCTGAATTAGGCCGGGTTCACACCACGTTTTAGCAATACAGTTCCCGTATCAGGTTTTTTATTAAAAAAAAAAAAGATTGCTCAAAACCTGACAAAATTGTACAAAACATGTGTACAAATTTTAATCCGTAAACGGTTTGAAAAAGGATGTCCGGTTGCATCCGTTTTTTAAGAAAAAACGTAAACTTTTCAATCGATTATGAATAAAGTTTCACTTGTTTGATTGAAATTCCAAGAAAAAAACTGTGCAAAGTGAAAAACCGTATGGTGAAAACCGGATGGAACCGTACGCACATTCAGTTCTGTACGGTTCACATTGACACATAAATAAAAACGTATACCTTTCTATACGTTTTTTTAACCCGGACCAAAAACCTACGGCTGGGTTCACACTACAATACAGTTCCCGTATACATTTTCAATTTTAAAACCGTACAGAACCGTATTGAAAACCGTATGCCAAAAGATGCACCTAGTTGCATCCGTTTTGAGTCTTGTACGGTTTTGTCTGTTTTTCCCCCCGCATCCATAACTGTAGCCCACCACGGTTTTTGGTCCAGGTGAAAAACCATATGGAAACCACACACGTTTTTTATTTTATTTATTTTTTAAACATGGGAGTCAATGGGAACCGTAGAGAACTGTATGTGCGTACGGTTCCATTCGGTCTGCTCCATACGGTTTTTGACACCGAAAGTTTTTTCCTTGGAATTTCAATCAAGCAAGTGAAACTTTATTCATAATTGAGTGAAAAATTTAAAACGTATACTTTTTTTTCCCTAAAAGACTAATTCAACCGGACATCAATTTTTCAAATCGTATACGGGTTAAAATTTGTACACCAGTTTTGATACAGTTTAGTTCGGTTTTGAGGAATACGTTTTTCATCAAACACCTGATACGGGAAATGTATTGCAAAATCGTGGTGTGAACCCAGCCCAACATGACTTTGCTTTAAAAGGGGTACTCCGCTGCTCAGCATTTGGAACAAACAGTTCTGAACGCTGGAGCCGTCACCGGGAGCTCGTGACATCATAACTCCACCCCCTCGTGAGGTCACGCGCCCCCCCCCCCCACTTCAATGCAAGCCTATGGGAGGGGGCGTGACATCATGATGGTGCGGGGCTATGACGCCACGAGCTCCCGGCGGCAGCTGCAGTTTGTTCCAAACGCTGAGCAGCGGAGTACCCCTTTTAAGTCTGTGTTCACATCACGTTTTATCCCTACGCAGAATGTATATGTTTTTTACATTCTTAAAAATAAAGAATCGGACCGTTAAACGTATCAATTCATTAATATTAGAGAAGTATTCACTATGTTTGTTTTTTTTAATGGCCTTTGAATCAACTTAAACGATATTTATGTGGTACAGAAGATCGGAGTGTACCACGATTTTTTTTCCTTTTTGGGTAACGTACTTGTGATGTATACCTGAAATATCACATCGAATTGTATTATATATATGTTTTTTTTTGCGTGTGTACTTACCTTGAACGTATACGACATATCTTCTACATGTGCGCAATAGGTGTTTCAGAAGACGCGAATAAAGGTTATCATATTTTCACATATACATTAAAGGGGTACTCCGCTGGTAAGCTTTTGGAACAAACTGTTCCGAACACTGGAGTCGGGAGCTCGTGACATCATAGCCCCGCCCCCTCATGACGTCTTGCCCATCCCCTCAATGCAAGTCTATGGGAGGGGGCGTGACTGCCGTCACGCCCCCTCCCATAGACTTGCATTGAGGGGGCTATGATGTCACAAGCTCCTGGTGCCGACTCCAGCGTTCGGAATTGTTTGCTCCAAACGCTGAGCAGCGGAGTACCCCTTTAATTGCGTATATTGAATACAATGTATGTTTATGTTTTTTAAACGTATAAACATAAAAAATTGGGTGTGCGTTTTTACATCTGTTTTATACATACGTTTCTAACATAAACGTCAAATGTATTCGAAATCGGGATGTGAACAGGGGGGGTAATATTAAAAAAACAGGGGGGGGAGGGAATTAAAAAAATAAATAAAAAAAATAAAAAAATAAAAAATCGCAGGGGCCGCAGAACAAGGGACAGTAACTGCAATTTAGAGAGAGGTCAGTGATCAAACAAGACAGAGGCCAAATCAGCCCATGAAATCTCCAGAGAACAAACAAAGAGGTTCCTGGCAGCTATGACTTGTGCCTGTCAGACCAGTCCATAGAGAGGACTGTGAGCGGAGGCCATCGCTGAAGTCTACAAGTCACTATGCCCCCGACAGGAGAAGACATGAGCCGGGGAAGGCAGGGCGCTGGTCAGACCTGACTGATCACACGGGGCTGCTTATGAGGAGCGCTCGCTGTACAATTAAGTGCATTGATCTCTCAACAAGGGGGGGCACGACCTCGCAGACAAGACTTTATTAGTATTCACACAGTTAAAGCAGGACACCTCCACATTCCTGATGCTTCCCTTACATCCCGAATAGAAGAAGTAAAGGGGGAGACAAGAGTCGCTATCATTATCTGCGATGTAGCAGCACAACATTGCGATCTTATGTCACCTGGTCACGAGTCGCTGTGTAGCCCTAGTCTACTACTTGTCACAATTGTATCCAGCCTAGACAATGCTCTGTGAGCTAACAGCATGGACTCCAGACTGATACATTGTACATAGTCCTGCTCTCAGCTGAGAAGTGATGCAATTGTTTCCAGTCTAGACAATGCTCTGTGATCTAAACATCCTGGACTGTAGACTGATACATTGTACATAGCTAGTCCTGTTCTCAGCTGAGAAGTGATACAATTGTATCCAGTCTAGACAATGCTCTGTGAGCTAAACACCATGGACTCCAGACTGATACATTGTACATAGCTAGTCCTGCTCTCAGCTGAGAAGTGATACAATTGTATCCAGCCTAGACAATGCTCTGTGAGCTAAACAGCCAGGACTGTAGACTGATACATTGTACATAGCTAGTCCTGCCATCAGCTGAGAAGTGATACAATTGTATCCTGTCTAGACAATGCTCTGTGAGCTAAACAGCCCGGACTCCTGACTGATACATTGTACATAGCTAGTCCTGCTTACAGCTGAGAAGTGATACAATTGTATCCAGTCTAGACAATGCTCTGTGAGCTAAACATCCTGGACTCCAGACTGATACATTGTACATAGCTAGTCCTGCTCTCAGCTGAGAAGTGATACAATTGTATCCAGTCTAGACAATGCCTGCTGTCCAGGCATGCTGGGATTTTTGGTTTTGTTGGAGCCAAACTGTTAAGAAAACAGTGACCTAGATATGCTTTACATCAGTGGTCTTAAACTGTGGCCCTCCAGATGTCGCAAAACTTCAACTCCCAGCATGCCCGGACAGCCAACGGCTGTCCGGGCATGCTGGGAGTTGAAGTTTTGCAACTGCTGGAGGACCGCAGTTTGAAAAACCCTGTACTAAGGGATAAGATGAGAGGGAAGCCTTGGTTTACCTTTTCGAGGACAGTGTGCATCCTTTGGAATAGGCAGAAAGACTTTTAGTGTGGGGAGTTGAAGTTTTGCAGCATCTGGAGGGCCACAGTTTGAGACCACTGCTTTACAGCAAGCCCCATGGACATAGGTGACAACAGAAAGGAGTTGTCCTATTCACATAAACGGTGAAGGTATCTGGAAGTGCTCTGTGACCTTTGATATGGCGATTCCCCAGGGAGGGGGAGGCTGAGCTGTGATCATCATCTATTGTTTTATCTATACACTGTAATGCTGTACTGATCACTTTTGGCCACTGATTGGCTGAGCTGACAGGTGATTGTCTTGTGAGCCAAAAGAAGAGAGAAGATCGGGGGAACGGACAAATGGTTATTGCCATGATATAGGCCCAAAAAGAACCGTGTATATGCAGAACTTACACATGCACCGGCGAGGATCTCTGCAGCTAAGGGAATGGTGCCTTCTTTAACCGTAAACTTATCTCTCACAAAATCATTTACCTGAAACACAATAGAAAGATACATTTATTTATGGAAATGGCTGATGGTCATAAAGTCAGACAGAATCAGGGAACAGAACGGTCAATGGATTGAAGCCGGATTATTATGGCACAAGGGATCTATTCTGGTCACACATGATCTGATCGGCAGGCATCATCTTATAGAACAGTGGTCTTCAACCTGCGGACCTCCAGAGGTTGCAAAACTACAACTCCCAGCATGCCCGGACAGCCGTTGGCTGTCCGGGCATGCTGGAAGTTGTAGTTTTGAAACATCTGGAGGTCCACAGGTTGGAGACCACTGTTATAGAAGGTGCTCTATATAGCTCATTCCGGGTTAAGGAGTCCAGTGGGCGGTCCTAATCAGTCTGCATACAGGAATCACGATTGATCACCGATTAGGACCGCCCATTGGACTTCTATGCCGTGAACGAGCAAAGATTTACATAACAGGTTTCCATTAAAGGGGTACGCCGCTGCTCTGCGTTTGTAAAAAACTGTTCCGAACGCCGGAGTCGGGAGCTTGTGATGTCATAGCCCCGCCCCTTCATGACGTCACACCCCACCCCCTCAATGCAAGTCTATGGGAGGGGGCGTGACAGTAGTCACGCCCCCTCCCATAGACTTGCATTACGGGGGCGGGGCATTACATCATGAGGGGCGGGGATATGACGTCACAGGCTCTCGACGCTATTTTCAGTGTTCGGAAGTCCAGTCCAGGCACTGAGCAGGAGACAGTTACACATGGATGATCTAATCATTTTAAGGGCATGTTCCCCTATGCCCCCACCCCCCCCTTTTTTTTTTTTTTTTTTTTTAAATACCCCAATGCATTTAAAGTGGAAACAGCAACTTGACAAAGTGTCTTTATTTAAAAATATAAATAGTACTGTTTGATGTATACAGATCTGTGTGTCTCCATGGTTACAGACTACAGACCAACGCCGTGTAATCTGATCTTGCATTGTATTACAGTGATCCCTCAACATACAATAGTTCCAACATACAATGGTCTATTCTGGACCATTGTAACTTGAAACCAGACAACATACAATGTACAGAAAGTCCAGATCTGTGAGACGTGTCAATGGCCGGAAGAACTGACCAATCAGAATGGGCATTCACTGGTAAACCACCTGTATTACTGAAGCGTATGCACTGACTGGTGTCTGGTAGCACCCCCTACAGTACAGGGAGGTATTACATGTTCTGTATTACTCTTTACCTGTATTACTGAAGCGTATGCACTGACTGGTGTCTGGTAGCACCCCCTACAGTACAGGGAGGTATTACATGTTCTGTATTACTCTTTACCTGTATTACTGAAGTGTATGCACTGACTGGTGTCTGGTAGCGCCCCCTACAGTACAAGGAGGTATTACATGTTCTGTACTCTTTACCTGTATTACTGAAGTGTATGCACTGACTGGTGTCTGGTAGCGCCCCCTACAGTACAGGGAGGTATTACATGTTCTGGACTCTTTACCTGTACCAGGGTTAGCTGCTCCTTTGGACACCAGGTGAGGGCGGCTCCATGTTACTTTTTAGGACACTGTGTACTGTACAGGACCCTGAAGAAGCTCCTGTCCTCTACATAGACAGTGATTACGTCTCCCAGCAGATCTTTATTACTTTTATATGTAAGGATTTGCTTTATCTATATTAGTTATCTACTTATTTTTGTTTAATCCTCACTTTTTCCTATTTTTGGATGACATTTTGGTGGCTTCAGAACCAATTACCAGGTTTCTATAGAGTTCTGGTCTCAACATACAATGGTTTCAACATACAATGGTCGTCCTGGAACCAATTAATATTGTAACTTGAGGGACCACTGTACTTTACTCTCAATTTACAGGGAGAGGGATGACTAGAGGGATTGAGCGTACACACACATTGTTTGCAGTCTGTAACCATGGACACATATGCATAGGAGCTGTACATCTAAAAATGTTTCAAGTGCATCTGTTACTTTAACACATGTAAAAAATGCTGAAACAGTAACGGGTTAGTTTCCACATGCTATGGATATCTTCGTATTTGGTGGCTTTATTGCAATTAAAAAGTGTCCACGTGTCAGAGGTATGGCCTGTGGTCTTCTGTGGCCCAAGGTAGTAACGCCTCTCTCCTCTGATGACGTCACAGCATTCTGCCCAATGATTGACACTCAGAGCTCAGGATGGCCGCGTACTGTCCGCGCATGTGTATTCTGACATGTGGGGGGAGCCCGATTCTCAGCCTGTCAGATTCACAGTGTGCGTCTCAATACCCAGACCTGTACCTAGAGGTCCCACTGTCTCTACCTATTGGGACACACATTAAAGGGTAACTTTCATCAAAAAAAACTTTTGATATATTATAGATTAATGTATGCAGAATAACTTTCCAATAGCATTTTATAAAAATAAAAAAAATATGCTTCTTTCTATTTAATTTTCCACTTTGAAAAAATGACCACTAGGGGTCTCCATACCAGTCCTGTCCGCAAGCCTTTTTATTTTTTTTTTTTTAAACAGATTTCAGACTCATGCTGGAGTCCTAAATCTCAGACTGCAGCCAGGACACAGACAAGCTCAGCACTGCTCCCTCGCATGAGTCTGAAAACTATATTGAAAAAAAAAAAAAAATGGCTTGCGGCCAGGACTGGTAGGGAGACCCCTAGTGGTCATTTGTTCAAAGTGGAAAATTAAATAGAAAGAAGCATATTTTTGAATAACATGCAATTGGAAAGCTGGGTTCACACTACGATTTGTAACTACGGTTCCCGTATACGGCTGGGAGGAGGGGGGGGGGGGGGGTTTAATCGCGGTGCCCGCACTCAGCCGTATAGGGGAACCGTATTTAATGCATGTCTATGAGCCGACCGGAGTGAACCGCAGCCTCCGGTCCGCTTTTTTTTCCGTCCGTATGCGGTTTCCCGACCGCAGGCAAAAACGTGGTTGACCACGTTTTTGCCTACGGTCGGGAAATCGCCGACCGGAGGCTGCAGTTCACTCCGGTCGGCTGATAGACATGCATTAAATATGGTTCCCCTATACGGCTGAGTGCGGGTGCCGCGATTAAGCCCCGCCCCCCTTCTCCCAGCCGTATACGGGAACCATAGTTACAAATCGCAGTGTGAATCTGGCCTTATTCTGCATACATTAATCTATAATATATCAAAAGTTTTTTTTTTTTTGATGAAAGGTACCCTTTAAGTGAAAGAGAGTCATACTAAATGCACATGCACCCCAATACCCACTATGCACAATCTACACTGAGACGCACCTTGCAGACAAGACCTGCATGTTAATTGTTGGGCAGAGCGGTGTGCTCTCAAGGAGAGAAGCATTGCTGCCCTGGGCCATAGAGGACCCCAGGTTACGCCTCTTTGACTCTTGGGGGACACGTCACTGGGACCCCTCCAATTACTAGAATGGGGGTCCTGAACACCAAGTGTTTCCTCGCTGAAAAAACAATTGTGAGGAAGAGTTTGGACAGATAAAGATCTCAAACCATCAGCTCAGGTTCCAAGAACATGTAATAGTGACATCCCAATGCCATTGTCCGATAACAGAAAAAAGGGATATTCCTGAGCACATGACTTACTGTCAGTTTTATTGCTTTCTCTGGTGCAACTCCCAGCAGCTGAGGCAGGAGACCTATAAAGATCAAAACAATTCTTTACTTCTCTTGTAGAATCATCAATTTAAGGCCAGTTTCACACAAGTGTAACACGGATACATTTCTCCATACATATTGGGGCCGATAATCCCTATTGGTCTATGGGTCTAATGACTTGAACTGACATTTTAGGGCTGTCTGTTTAAATCATACCTGCTATGGTGCCCCCTACTGTCCCTTTAATTCCTTCTCAAGGTGTCTACCTAATGTGTCTAGCACATTGGTTAGTATGCGAAGGAGAGGCTACCATTCCACCGCCCATGTAAGAGAGGATCCAAGAGATTGGACCCAGCACGTGGGACCCGGGACCGAGCACGTGGGACCCGGGACCGAGCACGTGGGACCCGGGACCCAGCACGTGGGACCCGGGACCCAGCACGTGGGACCCGGGACCCAGCACGTGGGACCCGGGACCCAGCACGTGGGACCCGGGACCCAGCACGTGGGACCCGGGACCCAGCACGTGGGACCCGGGACCCAGCACGTGGGACCCGGGACCCAGCACGTGGGACCCGGGACCCAGCACGTGGGACCCGGGACCCAGCACGTGGGACCCGGGACCCAGCACGTGGGACCCGGGACCCAGCACGTGGGACCCGGGACCCAGCACGTGGGACCCGGGACCCAGCACGTGGGACCCGGGACCCAGCACGTGGGACCCGGGACCCAGCACGTGGGACCCGGGACCCAGCACGTGGGACCCGGGACCCAGCACGTGGGACCCGGGACCCAGCACGTGGGACCCGGGACCCAGCACGTGGGACCCGGGACCCAGCACGTGGGACCCGGGACCCAGCACGTGGGACCCGGGACCCAGCACGTGGGACCCGGGACCCAGCACGTGGGACCCGGGACCCAGCACGTGGGACCCGGGACCCAGCACGTGGGACCCGGGACCCAGCACGTGGGACCCGGGACCCAGCACGTGGGACCCGGGACCCAGCACGCGGGACCCGGGACCCAGCACGCGGGACCCGGGACCCAGCACGCGGGACCCGGGACCCAGCACGCGGGACCCGGGACCCAGCACGCGGGACCCGGGACCCAGCACGCGGGACCCGGGACCCAGCACGCGGGACCCGGGACCCAGCACGCGGGACCCGGGACCCAGCACGCGGGACCCGGGACCCAGCACGCGGGACCCGGGACCCAGCACGCGGGACCCGGGACCCAGCACGCGGGACCCGGGACCCAGCACGCGGGACCCGGGACCCAGCACGCGGGACCCGGGACCCAGCACGCGGGACCCGGGACCCAGCACGCGGGACCCGGGACCCAGCACGCGGGACCCGGGACCCAGCACGCGGGACCCGGGACCCAGCACGCGGGACCCGGGACCCAGCACGCGGGACCCGGGACCCAGCACGCGGGACCCGGGACCCAGCACGCGGGACCCGGGACCCAGCACGCGGGACCCGGGACCCAGCACGCGGGACCCGGGACCCAGCACGCGGGACCCGGGACCCAGCACGCGGGACCCGGGACCCAGCACGCGGGACCCGGGACCCAGCACGCGGGACCCGGGACCCAGCACGCGGGACCCGGGACCCAGCACGCGGGACCCGGGACCCAGCACGCGGGACCCGGGACCCAGCACGCGGGACCCGGGACCCAGCACGCGGGACCCGGGACCCAGCACGCGGGACCCGGGACCCAGCACGCGGGACCCGGGACCCAGCACGCGGGACCCGGGACCCAGCACGCGGGACCCGGGACCCAGCACGCGGGACCCGGGACCCAGCACGCGGGACCCGGGACCCAGCACGCGGGACCCGGGACCCAGCACGCGGGACCCGGGACCCAGCACGCGGGACCCGGGACCCAGCACGCGGGACCCGGGACCCAGCACGCGGGACCCGGGACCCAGCACGCGGGACCCGGGACCCAGCACGCGGGACCCGGGACCCAGCACGCGGGACCCGGGACCCAGCACGCGGGACCCGGGACCCAGCACGCGGGACCCGGGACCCAGCACGCGGGACCCGGGACCCAGCACGCGGGACCCGGGACCCAGCACGCGGGACCCGGGACCCAGCACGCGGGACCCAGCACGCGGGACCCAGCACGCGGGACCCGGGACCCAGCACGCGGGACCCGGGACCCAGCACGCGGGACCCGGGACCCAGCACGCGGGACCCGGGACCCAGCACGCGGGACCCGGGACCCAGCACGCGGGACCCGGGACCCAGCACGCGGGACCCGGGACCCAGCACGCGGGACCCGGGACCCAGCACGCGGGACCCGGGACCCAGCACGCGGGACCCGGGACCCAGCACGCGGGACCGAGCTACTGAGCACGCGGGACCGAGCTACTGAGCACGTGGGACCCGGGACCGAGCTACTGAGCACGTGGGACCCGGGACCGAGCTACTGAGCACGTGGGACCCGGGACCGAGCTACTGAGCACGTGGGACCCGGGACCGAGCTACTGAGCACGTGGGACCCGGGACCGAGCTACTGAGCACGTGGGACCCGGGACCGAGCTACTGAGCACGTGGGACCCGGGACCGAGCTACTGAGCACGTGGGACCCGGGACCGAGCTACTGAGCACGTGGGACCCGGGACCGAGCTACTGAGCACGTGGGACCCGGGACCGAGCTACTGAGCACGTGGGACCCGGGACCGAGCTACTGAGCACGTGGGACCCGGGACCGAGCTACTGAGCACGTGGGACCCGGGACCGAGCTACTGAGCACGTGGGACCCGGGACCGAGCTACTGAGCACGTGGGACCCGGGACCGAGCTACTGAGCACGTGGGACCCGGGACCGAGCTACTGAGCACGTGGGACCCGGGACCGAGCTACTGAGCACGTGGGACCCGGGACCGAGCTACTGAGCACGTGGGACCCGGGACCGAGCTACTGAGCACGTGGGTCCCGGGACCGAGCTACTGAGCACGTGGGTCCCGGGACCGAGCTACTGAGCACGTGGGTCCCGGGACTGAGCATGTGGGACTCGGGACTGAGCTACTGAGCATGTGGGACCCGGGACTGCGTTACTGAGCATGTGTGACTGGTACTGAGCTACTTATTGTGTGAACAAGATTGAGCGCATGTGATCAGGTTCTGAGCTGCCGAGCATGTGTAACTATGACTGAGCTATCGAGAATGTCTTACAGGGACTAAACTACTGAGCATGCATGATCGGGACTGAGCATGTGTATTTGGGACCGAGCTACTGAGCACTTGTGACTGGGACTATTTAACTGAGCATGTGGGACCGAGCTACTGAGCGCATGTGACCGGGACCGAGCTACTGAGCACGTGTGACCGGGACTGAGTGCGCATGCAACCGGGACAGAGTTACTGAGCATGTGTGAATACACAGACATTGGATACATTGGGTGGAAGTTCTGTGAACAAAACAAAAAGAACAGCAGGGGGCACCCTCACAAGTTTGTACCAGAAAGGTTTACATAATAAATAATTCCAATAAAAAGAAAAAAACTGTTCAGTTTTGCCTAATCTGAATACTAGGAAACAACATAAAATTTCAGACCCAATAGAATTAATGAAAATGATGTTCATCAGAGGGACATTCATACTGACCGGGGGAACCTTACAAGAGCTGAAGAATCTCTGCACAACACTAAAAAAAAATTCTAATATTTCCATGTATAACCTCGGAGCGCACACACTGGGAGCATAGCCCAATTTCCAGGCCGTCCTGCTACGGACAGTTTACTGGAATAATGCGGAGATCTCATAGACCCAGTAGTGTCAGCAGTTTAGGAAAACTTGTGGGTGGGAAGGGTGTGATGTACATACATTTCTTCACGCTATTTCATTTTTTCCCCCAAAAAAAATAAAGTAACAAAATTAAATTAAATAAAAACTAATATATTAACTCATCAAATTGGAAAAAATAAAAAATGAAATATCCTATGCTTATTATAAACAATCTTCAAGATCCTTTATAAGTCTTTATAAGTTGGATAACAAATTTTTTGTGCAATATTATTTATTTAATTTCTTTTTCTTTTTATATAGGTGTCGATCCCCGGCTCGCCCTACAGTCATACCTGAGACCACGGTGCAAAAAAAATAAATAAATCAATGCACCAGGGGTGCTAATCCCCCCCGAGGTGCTGAGGAAGGGAACCACACACAGCCTTAAGGTCCTTATGACCTTCCTAGTGGTGGGGAGGGTCTGCGGGATCCCAAAGCTTCGACCTCATGAACTTGCAAAACTTGTTGATATTTCCGCAACTCCAGGCCCCACTAGTCTCAATAAGCACTTTATTTCATACCTATGCAAACAGGATCTAACCCTCTCCACCCTGCCGAGGCATTAAGACTGGGTTTCCCAATCAGGGTGCCTCCAGCTGTTGCAAAACTACGACTCCAAGCATGCCCATACAGCCAACGGCTGTCCGGGCATGCTGGGAGTTGTAGTTTTGCAACAGCTATAGGCATCCTAGCTGGAAATCACTACACTGATGTAGCTAGCGGTACATGTATGTGTACTTATGTAGCGGCTTATCTGTGTGCGTTGTAGTTTTGAAACTGCTGGAGGCACCCTGGTTGGGAAACACTGCACTGTTGCAGCGGTAAATGTATGTGCACTGATGTAGCGGTACATGTATGTGTGTGTTGTAGTTTTGTAGAGCCACCCTGGTTGGCAAACACTGCACCGATGTAGCAGTATATGTATGTATGTGTGTTGTAGTTTGACCTGCTAAGGCACTAAGACTGTGTTTCCCAAACAGGGTGGCTCCAGCTGTTGCAAAACTACAACTCCCAGTATGTCCAGCATCCAAAAGCTGTTCGGGCATGCTGGGAGTTATAGTTTTGCAACAGCTAAAGGCACCCTGGTTCGGAAACAGTGCACTCATGTAGCGGTATATGTATGTGCATTGCATGTGTTTTGCAGCAGTTGGAGACACTACAGTGATGTAGCGGCATGTGTATGTGCACTGATGTAGCGGCATATGTATGTGCACTGATGTAGTGGCATATGTATGTGCACTGATGTAGCGGTATATGTATGTGCACTGATGTAGCGGTATATGTATGTGTACTGATGCAGCGGCATATGCATGTGCTTTGTAGTTTTGCAACAAGTGGAGACACCCTGGTTGGGAAACAGTTTACTAATGTAGCGGTATATGTAAGTGCATTGTAGTTTTGCAGCAGCAGGAGGCACTTTAGATGGGAAACACTACCCTGCTGTAGCGGCATATGTATGTGCACTGCTGTAGCGGCATATGTATGTGCACTGCTGTAGCGGCATATGTATGTGCACTGCTGTAGCGGCATATGTATGTGCACTGATGTAGCGGTATATGTATGTGTACTGATGCAGCGGCATATGTTTGTGTTTTGTAGTTTTGCAACAGCTGGAGGCATCCTGCTTGGAAAACACTGCCCTGATGTAGCAGTATATGTATGGGCACTGTTGTAGCGGTATATGTATGTGCACTGTTGTAGCGGCATATGTATGTGCACTGATGTAGCGGCATATGTATGTGCACTGATGTAGCGGCATATGTATGTGCACTGATGTAGCGGCATACGTATGTGCACTGATGTAGCGGCATACGTATGTGCACTGATGTAGCAGTATGTGTATGTGCACTGATGTAGCGGCATATGTATGTGCACTGATGTAGCGGCATATGTATGTGCACTGATGTAGCGGCATATGTATGTGCACTGATGTAGCGGCATACGTATGTGCACTGATGTAGCAGTATGTGTATGTGCACTGATGTAGCGGTACATGTATAAGCGTTGTAGTTTTGCAGCCGCTGGAGGCACCCTGATTGGGAAACACTGCACTAACAAGTAGGGGTTTATGTATGTGCATCGTGCTAAGTCTACAGAAGAGCTTCTCATTAGGGCCAATAATGATCAGATCGGCCTGTAAACCTTAATGGCTCTGAAAGCGAGAAACTGAAATCCCATGATCTCCATAATCCAGACACTTTGGCAAGGAATGTAGATTATGAATAATTGGGGAGGGGGACGACATAAATCATCTGCATAGAGACCATTTCCCCCAAATCTGATGTCATTTCCTTTTTAATTTTTTAATTTAATTTAATTTTATTTTTTTACTGGATTTAACATTCCTGTTTAGTTTTCTTTAAAGCCATTTTTATGACATTTTGCTTACGTATCCATTACATATACAGAGTAATAGGAAGACTTTTCGAGGGGAAATCGAGCGCATTTATGGGGACGATGTAAGGTGAATATTTACGGTCCTGGACAGAATATAAATTTTTTTGTTACTAGGTGGAGGATTCCAAATAGTTCCTGCAGTCGTATTACGTCATGGTCTCGTAAAGTTTGCTTAAATGTGGGTGTCTGCAGGTGTTTTTCCGAGCCAGCTTACCCAATTGGCGCGATCCTGTATCTTTATTTAGATTAGATCACTCCCCATTACGGAGCTCATCGTATATATACAGATCCGTACGTCACATGGCATTAATGGGGAGCGACAGGGGACGTATAACGGGGGCTGAAGACGTCTACGATGTCATTGATTTAACGCGACCTTTAAACTTTTAAAACGGTTTTCCAGGACATCAAGTCATTTTTATTGAAGAGAAAGCAATAAAAAAAGGATTTTCCCCCCCGCACCCTGCAATTGGATACTGATGAGTGGATGTATTCAAATTGGGAATATAGATCGGCAAGGATTTTTATGAGAAAATAGTCCCATAAAACCAATCATCTGACACGTTTTACATTGGCATATATTAGCTGTGCCCATTAACTGTATGAGCCAGAGAAGCTCCTGGGATATGACGTGTATTCATGGGCCCCCGATATCTGCATTTTGGTCCAATTTCAGTTGTGTACCTTAAAGGGTTACTCCACCCCTAGACATCTTATCCCCTATCCAAAGGATGGGGCATAAGATGTCTGATCGCGGGGGTCCCGCTGCTGAGGCCCCCCCCCCGCTATCTCCCTGCTGCACACAGTGTTGGTTTAGAACAGTGGTCTTCAACCTTTGGACCTCCAGATGTTGCAAAACTACAACTCCCAGCATGCCCGGACAGCCGTTGGTGACAAATGTCCCAATGTTGGAGCCTACAGGTGACAAATGTCCCAATGTTGGAGCCTATAGATGACAAATGTCCCAACCTCGGAGCCTACGGGTGACAAATGTCCCAACGTTGCAGCCTACGGGTGACAAATGTCCCAACGTTGGAGCCACAGGTGACAACTGTCCCAACATTGGAGCCAAATGGTCCAACCTCGGAGCCTACGGATGACAAATGTCCCAACGTTTGAGCCTACGGGTGACAAATGTCCCAACGTTGGAGCCTACAGGTGACAAATGTCCCAACATTGGAGCCAAATGGTCCAACCTCGGAGCCTACGGATGACAAATGTCCCAACGTCGGAGCCTACGGATGACAAATGTCCCAACGTTGGAGCCTACAGGTGACAAATGTCCCAACGTTGGAGCCTACAGGTGACAAATGTCCCAACGTTGGAGCCTACAGGTGACAAATGTCCCAACGTTGGAGCCAAATGGTCCAACCTCGGAGCCTACGGATGACAAATGTGCCAACGTTGGAGCCTACAGGTGACAAATGTCCCAACATTGGAGCCAAATGGTGACAAATGTCCCAACGTTGGAGCTTACCGGTGAAGGATTACAAATGAAATAGTCATCACGTGATTGCTGGTTGAGCCACAAGTCATTGGGGGTGATCCCTGGTTGTTTCTCCTCGCCACACTGGCCGAAACAAGTCAGGCACAGAGAATCCATAAAATCTTTGCCAAGATAAATGCTAAGGGCCCCACTATTATAGTAATATGCTTCTTTTAGTGTAAAGCCACATGGGATGGAAATGTTGTGGATTTTACTCACTGGAAACCCAACATTTCTGCAGGTAAACCCACTGTGACAAACTGGTAACAACTGCAGATTTATTGCAGACTGAATTTGGGAACTGAAAATCTGCACCACAGATACATTTCTGTGCATATTTTCTGCAGATTTTTCTTCATTTTTTTAATACACAGTACGGGGGACGACATTTCCAGGAATTGTGACTTATTGCAGCTTTTTAGTATACATGACACATGCAAAGATTGATAGATCATAACTCAACGACAACAACCTAAAATTTGTGCATAATAAATTAAGAACAGAAAATGATGTCTGGGGAAGGGGGTGGTGTTGTCAAAGAGAGCAAGTAAACCAACTACGGACAGATTAACTACTCTGTGCCTTATGGTTGATCTTTAGGTGAAATATTTATACAAAATTCAAAGTTCAAAACTGAACATTAAAAAGATATTCAGCCCCTACACATCTTATCCCCTATCCAAAGCATAGGGAATAAGATGTCTGATCGTGGCGGGTCCAGCCTCTAGGACCCCCCACAATCTCCATTCAGCACCCGCATTCTAAACAGTATGTTTAGAACATCAGGTTCCCGCGGCGGGAAACATGACGTCATGCACCCTCCATTCATGTCTATGGGAGAGGGCGTGACATATGTTTAAAATTCTGGGTTCTGGGGAGAAGTGACATCACGCCACACCCCCTTCATTCATGTCTATGGGAGGGGGCATGATGGCCATCTTGCCCCCTCCCATAGACATGAATGGAGGAGCGTGGCAGGATGTCACAAGAGGGGCGTGGCGTGACATCACGTCTCCCACCATGGGAACCAAGAGTTCTAAACATACTGTTTAGAATGCCGGGTGCTGCACGGAGATCGTGGGGGGTCCCAGCGGCAGGACCACCGTAATCTAAGTGCTGCACCTGGCATTCTATACAGTATGCTTACTGGAGGCTACAGGTGACAAGTGTCCCAATGTTGGAGCCTACAGGTGATAAATGTCCCAACATTGGAGCCAAAGGGTGACAATGTCCATTGGATGTCATGAGAGGGGCGTGGCGTGACATCACGTCTCCCACCATGGGAACCCAGAGCTCTTAACATACTGCACAGAGATCCCGGGGGGTCCCAGTGGCGGGACCACTGTAATCTAAGTGCCGCACCCGGCATTCTATACTGTATGCTTAGAACGCTGGGTTCCCGCGGCAGGAGACATGAAGTCACGCCATTCTATTCATGTCTATGGGAGGGGGCATGACATATGTTTAGAACACAGGGTTCCTGTGGCAGGAAATGTGACGCCACGCCACATTTCCTCCATTCATCTCTATGGTAGTGTCACGTCACGAGGGGAACTCCCGCCATGGGAACCCAGCGTTCTAAACATACTGTTTAGAATGCCGGGTGCTGAATGGAGATTGCAGGGGTCCCAGCGGCGGGACACCAGCAATTGGAAATCTTATATCTAGGGGCGGAGAACCTCTTTAATGGAAAAAAAAAAAAAAAAACACACACAAAAAAGAAAATTACTAAGTAGAATCAATTTTTCAAGCCAACTTCTCTTAACACGTTTTATGACTTTTCTGGCTTCTTGTATGTCCAAGCAATAGCAAGGCAACATGGTGCACTGGGAGCAATGGCTGGTCATCACTGGCCTATGAGGAGGAAACAAAAAGGAAGAGGGGACTGACCTCTGTAAAGTCCAAAGAAGCCTTCGTACCGCAATACTTTCTTAAAACAGTCAAAGCTGTTCTTGTACATCAGCTCCCCTACAAAGGATCCGGTAGATCTCTGGTTCTGCATTCTCGTTTTGACCAAGTCAATGGGGTAGACGGCAGTGGCACCAACAGCTTATTGGGGATGAAGAAGAAAAAAAGAGAGAGTCAATGGTTGAGATATACAATTATCTTAAGTGCACACTGTTCATAAAACTTAATAAGGCTCCTTGGAGAATTTATTAAAACCAAACAGTAAGATGTTCTACATTTATTAACTTTCTATAAACTTGTTTTGAGGGAGACAAGTCATAGGAACAACCTACAACCCTCCAATAGTTATGAAGGACAATGGATTGTGCACACAACACTGACGGGGTCAGCGACCCATGAAGAAAAGCTTCTGTGGGAATAGACAGGGAGAGCATTGTGCACCCAGTCAAGACCAAAGAAGAGGGGGTGATCATAAGGATAAGATGGCTACAGTCAACCATGACTAACCTCCAGCGATTGAACCCAGAGCAAATCTGTACGCCGACTCGGCCACTTGGACAAGGATAGTACGAGACACATCTCCTGAGCCTTGATGCTTGAAAGAGAAAAAAGGAAAACATAAGACACCTGCTATTGGGCGG
This sequence comes from Hyla sarda, assembly GCF_029499605.1. Classification (NCBI taxonomy): domain Eukaryota; kingdom Metazoa; phylum Chordata; class Amphibia; order Anura; family Hylidae; genus Hyla; species Hyla sarda. The sequence goes on from NC_079193.1 coordinate 19,437,992, forward strand.
CACAAAGTCACAAGCGCACGTATTAATTACAGGGGACGGCAGTCCAAAAATTCAATATATAAAGTGTACAGAGTAAAGTGTACAGTAAAAGGACAACATGCATAATAAAAATGTATTTTTAATTGACAATGTTATTCGTATTATTTTTATTATTACCAATATTATTACCATTTTTATTATTACCATTTTTTTTTTTTTTTTTTAAAGCCATTAACTGTAGTATTTTGGTCCATATACAAAAGAAGAACAAGCTGCAGACATAAAGGGGTACTCCTAGACATGTTCTCCCCTATCCAAAGGATAGGGGATAACATGTCTGATTGCGGGGAACTCGGCTGCTGGAACCCCCTGCGATCTCAGCGCCGGCGCTGTGGCTTTACAGTTACCGAGGCCTGAGGCTTTCTTGATCGTAATATCATCCTTTGACCCCTCCATTCATGTCCTTGGGGGGGGGGGGGGACGTGACATCTAGTACACTGCAGTCACGCCGTCCCCCCATAGACATGAATGAAGGGGGCGTGGTGGCTGTGATCGCCAGTCATCAGGCACGGAGCAGAGATCACTCTGTGCATCAGATGATTGGGGGCCGGACCCCGTGATCAGACATGTTATCCCCTATCCTTTAAATAGAGGATAAAATCTCTAGCAGCAGAGTAGCCCTTATAGGGTACGTTCCCACACGGCGTATTTGCTGCGTATTTGCTTCTGCGTATTTTATTTTCCCTGTTGAAGTCAATGGGTAGGAAAATACGCAGCACCAAATACGCAGCAAAATACGCCATATGGGAATGCACCCTAAAGGTGTTCTCGGCCCTTAGACATGTTATTTAGTACACAGGCGGACTATTTAGTACAAACACGGAAGCACCAGGCTTCGTGAGGGTCCCAGCGGCCAGACCCCCCGCCATAATACATGTTATCCCCTATCCTTTGGATAGGGGATTACATGTCTAGGGGCAGAGTACCCGTCTAGTACAGAATTAATTCTAACTAGTGATTCCGGAATTAAGTAGATTTAAGTAAAAACAAAATTGTATACAAGGGTAGTCAGCAGTAATCGCCGGGGGTGGGGGGAGCTGCAGCCAGGAATACAATGCTTCTATAGTGGCCACAACAGGTCAAAGATGGTATTGCATGGCTGCATTCCAAATGAAGGGCTGGGTCTAAAACAAGGACTTATCCTGTACTGATCCTGAGTTATATCCTGTATTATACTCCAGAGCTGTACTCACTATTCTGCTGGTGAGGTCACTGTGTACATACATTATATTACTTATCCTGTACTGATCCTGAATTATATCCTGTATTATACTCTAGAGCTGTAATCACTATTCTGCTGGTGAGGTCACTGTGTATATACATTACATTACTTATCCTGTACTGATCCTGAGTTATATCCTGTATTATACTCCAGAGCTGTACTCACTGTTCTGCTGGTGAGGTCACTGTGTACATACATTACATTACTTATCCTGTACTGATCCTGAGTTAAATCCTGTATTATACTCCAGAACTGTACTCACTATTCTGCTGGTGGGGTCACTGTGTATATACATTACATTACTTATCCTGTACTGATCCTGAGTTATATCCTGTATTATACTCCAGAGCTGTACTCACTATTCTGCTGGTGGGGGTCACTGTGTACATATTACATTACTTATCCTGTACTGATCCTGAGTTATATCCTGTATTATACTCCAGAACTGTACTCACTATTCTGCTGGTGGGGTCACTGTGCATCTTGTCACATACGCATACCCTATTATACAACACAACCTAAGCCTTACTAGAGGACAGCAATACCCAGTATCTACATATTACCATAAAGTTGTATACACAACTTCTTTTTTCCAGTCCTCGCTCGGCCCACACACCCTAGTGTTGAGGATCCTATCTCTTGTTTCTATGCATTACTTATATACTTCTCCTGAGTTGCATCCTGTATTATACTCACTGCACTCACTATTCTGCCGGCAGAGTCACTACACACATACAATAGTTATTTTCTGTATGTAAACTGGTGTTCAGATGGACATCCACTTATCCACAGAAAAAGCCTTGGAGCTTTCCAAAAAAAAATTCAAAAAAATGTAGGAGAATGCTGACTGTCCAGCAAACAGATGCAGACTTGTAGGCACCACAAAGCTGATCATGCACTGCAACAAAAGCGGCAGCTATAACACAGCAAAACAAAAAGATTGGCCTCCAACACGTCACTCTGAGTGCAAGCTCTTTGTTCTAGAAGCTGACACACCTGGAAGGGCACTTGAGCATCTCTGCTCCTCTTGAAGACGCAGCAGCAGCCGCCGCCTGCTGTACAGAGACATCAGGTCAAAAATCATAGTATATAGAAAACATAATGAGGTAATAAAGCCCCCAAACCGCACAACAAAACCCAGGGGTGGAGGTCTGGACTGGGGCCTGCATCACCCCTCTGTGGTCTCCAGCAGGCGTCTCAGCACAGACTTGGCCTCCACATTTGTGGTTTTATCATAAAAAGCTGATTAAAATATGATAGAAAATATATGTAAAATAAATATACATAAAACATATGATTCTCAATGTCAGTCAATGTATAAAACAAAGGTCTGCACGTGTCATGTGGCCTGAAACCTTATGAATAATTTGATTAAGTACAGGGTGAGATACCAGATATATGGATGAACCACAACTCTCAGCTGTCACAAGAGCCATTAGAAAGCAAGAGGCAGATATGTAACGTAAGGCTTAAATAAACCTTCCCTTATAGCATGCCAATATCACTCGTCTCCCTGTCTAGTCTAGTAATAGGGAATAAGACATTGGAGACCACATTCTTATAGCTTTTACTGCTCTCTATAATCTTCTTTATTGGAGAGAGACCGGGGGGAAAGAAACTGAAGAGACACAAACAACAAGTAAGTGATACCGGAAAATAAAAGAGTTTGGACGAGTTTAATGGCGCCAGATCCCAGAAAACCAATGGGCCAAAAGTTTTGGTAAAAAAAAAATTGGCTTTATTGGTACATGGTATAGTGGTGCAACACATAGGTTTCGAACCCGGGCCGAGTTCTTCATCAGGCAGGGGGGTACACTATACTATACCCCCTGCCTGATGAAGAACCCAGCCCGGGTTCGAAAGCCATGTGTTGCACCCCTATACCATGTACCAATAAAGCCAATTTGTTTTTACCAAACAACGCTCGAGCCATAGAGAGAACGCTCGAGCCATAGAGAGAACGCTCGAGCCATAGAGAGAACGCTCGAGCCATAGAGAGAACGCTCGAGCCATAGAGAGAACGCTCGAGCCATAGAGAGAACGCTCGAGCCATAGAGAGAACGCTCGAGCCATAGACAGAGAGATCGAGCCATAGACAGAGAGATCGAGCCATAGACAGAGAGATCGAGCCATAGACAGAGAGATCGAGCCATAGACAGAGAGATCGAGCCATAGACAGAGAGATCGAGCCATAGACAGAGAGATCGAGCCATAGACAGAGAGATCGAGCCATAGACAGAGAGATCGAGCCATAGACAGAGAGATCGAGCCATAGACAGAGAGATCGAGCCATAGACAGAGAGATCGAGCCATAGACAGAGAGATCGAGCCATAGACAGAGAGATCGAGCCATAGACAGAGAGATCGAGCCATAGACAGAGAGATCGAGCCATAGAGAGAGAGAGAGAATGAACGAGCCAGAGAGAGAGAGAGAGAGAGAGATGCAAACAAAGAAGGAGCGAGCCAGAGAAAGGTCGAATGAGCGAGCCAAAGAAAGAACAAGAACAAGTGAGCCAGAGAAAGTAAGAGAGCAAGCCATAGAAAGAGAAAGCAATAGATCCATAAAGGACTGATGGGGTCGCTACTTCTGGGAGTAGCATTAGTAATGGCTTCAGCACTCTGAGCACTACACCTGAAGTATGAAACTGTGTCCCCTGAACCATCATGGAACAGAGAAGACTACATGT